>NW_007170703.1:0-6695 GCF_000164805.1 Carlito syrichta | reverse complement strand
CACTGCACTCCAGTCTGGGTGACAGTGAGACTCCAAGTCAAAAAAAAAAAAAAAAAGAGTGTGGGTTCAGGAGCAGCCTGCTAGGTTGGCATCTGCCCCACGTTTCAGCATTTAGCATGGGGCTTAGCACAGGGGGAGCCCGTGTCAGTGTTCACGGTCACTCAATGGTGTCATCAGTGTCTTCGTTGTCTTCCTGCCCTACCCACCCATCCTATGTATCTTCGGAGCATCTGCTCTTTGCCCAGCACAGCTAACGGTGATGATCTGACTGTGAACTGGGGGACTGGGTGACCATTCTTGAGGTATCACTGAGGACACGAGCAGTCTGAGGTGTCTCTGAAGACATGAACATCATCATACCTCAGAAGGAAGGTTGCTATGGGGGCACAGGTGGGGCCACCTACCCAGGCTTGAGGGTATTAGGGCCATCTGAGTGAGGATCTGAAGAATGAATTAGGAATTAGAAGGGGGCGTGGGCCAGCAGTGCCTGTGAGCCTGTTTTGGGGTGTGGGAACAGCTTATGTAGCTCCAGAGGCAAGCATATGGCAAAAGGGAGGAGCTGCAGAAAGGACAGGACAGAGCCAGACCCTCACCTCCCTGCTTCTGGGCACCATTCCTTCATCAGTGCAGCCAGAGACTAGTCACCACAATGTTAGCATCTGTGGAGATGCAATGGATGAGAAACCCTAAACACCTCTCTGGAATAGGAAGTCTCTTAGTATCTTTCAGACTCTGTCCCCTCTACCTTCTGAGCCCATTTGCCTTGGTTGATTTACGGTGTGAGCACCCAGAATGCAAGTTTCTCAGCATGAGTGTAAACCAACTACTCCACCAAGTGGCTCTCAGGCATCCCCAGTAGTGCAGCGTAGCCCTTTGCTCCCCTGAGAGGACACCAAGTCCAGGCACATTCGCGTCCTTCCTCATGTTTCCTGGGTGTTGCGAGCTTTCTCCCCAAGAAAAGTCAGACCACAGAAAGCCTTGTCCCTGGACTCCTGCCCACCAAAGAAGCGCCTCCCCCAAGATTTAGGTTTTAGGGAATGTATGAGAAATGGTCTTTATTTTCCGCTCAGCCATTGTTGGTTACATAACTCTTTTTGTTATTCAAAGTCCCTTATGAAATAGGGCCTACACAATCAGGTTCCTTTTACAATTTAGCTTCAAAAAATGTTTTTATCTCCCTACACATCAGTTCATTTTTCATTTTTTATATTCAAAAGTATTGAGGCTGGGCACAGTGGCTCACACTTATATCCTAGCACTTTGGGGAGTCTGGGGAGTGGGGTGGGGAGGATCGCTTGAGGCTAGGAGTTCAAGAGCGACCTGGGCAACCTAGTGAGGACCCATCTCTGTAACTTTTTTTCTAATTAGCTGGGTGTGGTAATGCACGCCTGTAGTCCTCGCTACTTGGAAGGTTGACACAGGAAGATCACTGGAGTTAGGAGTTTGAGGCTGCAGTGAACTGTGACTGTGCCACTGTACTCCAGCCTGGGTCACAGGGCAAGACCCTGTCTCAGGAAAAAAAAAGTGTAGTAGGACCTATATAATTAAATTCCTTTTAGAATTCAGCTGTAGGAAAAAGAAATCTCTTAGTTCTTTGATATGTTTTCTCTTATCAGATAGTAAGAATTACTGTGTTTCTCTTTTTGCCCTTGGTGCTAGGAGTCTCAGAGCTACTCATTAAGTCTGCTATTCTGAGGCTTTGACATTAGTTTATCTCTTTTCTGTTGCCCAGAATTTTCTATTTCTATTCTAATGATCTTATTAGATGTGTTAGATATTATTTACTTCCTTTAATTGGTGTTGAAAATAGGCAGACATCAAAATTATAAATTGTATTAACTATTACCTCACTTGAATATATCTGTTATATATAATCTGTGTACATGTATATTCTGATGAAAGGAAATTGTGTCAAAAGATGCATTCAGGAAACAATAAACTAGGGAAATGGTCCATTTCAATGATCCTCAAATATTCTTAACATAATAATATCCTATAACCTTGGGGAACTGTTTAAAAATTAAGGTTTCTGGGCTTCACCCCAGCATAAATGGATGAGACTCTCAGGGTAGAATCTTTCTCCCACCTCCCCAGAGAGTCTGTTTTAGCCAGCCTAGCCCAGAGCTCATGGAAACCACTACCCTAAATCAAAGGATACAGAACCGGGCTTTCTGCCCCAGCAGCAAAATCGAGACATGAAGTGCTTTTCAAAGACTCCCTCAGTAAGAATTAGAAATTAGCATTCAAAATATGAGCCTCCTGAATCTGGCGTTGGTACTTTACTTAAAACAAGCGCTCACTATAATGGTGGAGTTGTCACAGGGCATGGTGTCCAGCATGGCCACGCAGCAGTTTGTGGGAGCCTTAGGAGACACAGAATGGGTGAGGTTAGAGTAGGCACCAATACTTGCCCGATCTCGGGAGTCCCGAAGGACCCGCAGGCGGTAGATGTATCAGCTTTCTGTTCCCATCCTAAAACTCAGTGGTTTTAAACAAAAAATCGTCTATTCAGCTTACACATCTGTGGGTCAGCAGTCTGGTCTTGACTTAGCCAAGCAGTTCTTCTGATCTGGGGGGAATCACTCACATGTCTGGCTATTGGCTAGGACGGCCAGGATGACTTGGCTCTGTGTGTCCACAGCAAGCTTGGCCATGTTCTCATGGCAGTGGCTGAAGGGATGGGTTGAAAGTCAATCAAGTTGTTTAAGCGAGTCAGCATGCCCACCACAGGAGAGCACATAGAGCTGCATGGGTTATGGCTCCAAGGAGGAGTGGACGTGGCATCGGTGACACAACCTACTCCACCAAGGATATAGAAGACAGTTCAGATACCTCAGAGAATCCCAAATAGTCTTCTGTTTATCCACCCCTTCTTCAGTGATGCTGCCCACATGGTCCAGGGTATCATGTTTCTTTGCTTTTGGCTGGGACAGATTTGTTTTGTGGGCATATATGGATTATCTCCTGCTTAATCAGAAGTTCTGTTTGGGAATGTCTTTCTTTATAGACAGAGTAAAGGAAAGAGAGAGTAATTTATTAGTCATATAGATAGCTTTTTAACAAAATAAATCACAACCTAAGGGAGGGGCTTCTTTTATCACTCTGGGATGTAGTTAGGTAGAAGGAGCAAAAGGAACATTAAAGTGTTAGTAGAAGTAAAGGTATGCTCACTTCCAGGCATAAAAACTATTTATTTTAGTCTCCACTGTGCTATATGAGATTCCAAATTTTAGCAAAACTTTTAAGACATTCAGAAAGACAAGAGAAACCACACTCCCGAGAAAATAAGCAGTCATGAGAATCTGACTTTGATATGACACAAGTACTAGATTACTTGACAGGGAACTTAAAATAACTCTAATTAATATGTGGAAGGGACTGATGGAAAGTGTGAACAGCATGCAAGATCATAGGAGTCATTGTTTTAGCAGAGAACTGGAAACTATAAGAAAGGATCCAATGGAAATACTAGAAATAAAGAACACTTAACAGAGACGAGCCTCTAACAGGCTCGTCAGTAGACGTGACACAGCCAAGGAAAGAATCAGTGAACTTGAAGTTAGGTCAGTAGAAATTACCCCGACTTAAACACACACAAAAAAGTTCTAAAGCAACAATGACAAAGCAGAGTACCCAAAAGTTGTAGGATAAAGGCACATGCTATAGCATACAGGTAATTGGAATCCTTGAAGGAAAAAAGGGGGGGGGGTGGAGAGAATGAATAGTGGGACCGAAGGAATATTTAAATAAATAATAGCTAAAGAAAAGAAAAGAAATAATCGCTGAGAATTTTCTCAAATTAATGACATATGCCAGACCATAGATCCAGGAAGTTCAGAGAACACTAAATAGGATAAATAGCAACAAGAACATACCCTGTCAAAGCATATTTAAACTACTGAAAACAAGACAGAAGATCTTAAAGGTAATCAGAGAAAACAGAAATGACATACAGAGAAACAAAAATAAGAATTACAGCAGGCTTCTTGTCAGAAACCATGCAAATCAAAGAGGATGCCAAGACATCTTTAAAAGTGCTGAAAAAAAAGCCAGTTGCTGGGCGTGGTGGTACCCACCTGTAATCACAGCTACTCAGGAGTCTGAGGTAGGCATGATTGTTAGATGACATGATTGTCCATGTACAAAAGCTCCTAGGACTAATAAGAGTTCCACAAGGTCTCAGGATACAAGGTCAATATATAAAAGTTAACAGTTTTGATGTATGCTAACAATGAACAAGTAGTATCAAAATAATTTGAATTTTTAAGTTTGAAATTTAAAAATACCATTTGAGTACATTTTAAATATATGAAAATAAAATAGGTATAAATCTAATACAATACATGAAGATTCTAAGGTTGAAAACTGTGAAATGCTGATATATTAAAGAAGCTTAAATAATGGAGCGGTGGAAGCCTTGATATTGTAATTATATCAATTCTCTACCATTTGATTTACAGATTTAGTGTAATCCCAATCAAAATCCCAGCAAGATCTTTTTGTGGAGATCTAGAAAATGATTATAAATTTTATATTGAGGTACAAAGAAATTACGATACTCAAAAGAATTATGAAAAGAATAAATTTGGAAGAGTCACATAGCCTAGTTTTAAGACTTATCATAATGCTACAGTGATAGTGAAAGGACAGACATTATGGATCTGTGGAACAGAAGAGTCCAGAAACGGACTCACAGGACTGGCCAACTATTTCTCTCCCCCCAAAGACACAACAGCAGTTCAGGGGAGAAAGGGTAGTCTTTTCAACAAAGAGTGCTGGAACAATTGGATGTTCATATGCAAGAAAATGAACCTCCACAGATGTCTCACAGCTGTTATAGAAATTAACTCAAAATAAATTATAGACCAAAATATAAAATGAAAAACCATAATAAACTTCTAGGAGAAAATCTAGGTGACCTTGGATTTGTCAAAGAATACAGTACCAAAAACATGATTCATGAAAGAAAAAAATTGACAAATTGAACTTCCATCAAAACTTAAATCTTTTGTCTTTCAAAAGACACCATTAAGGAAATAAAAAGACAAACCAGGAGAAACTGGGAGAAAATATTTATAAATTGTGTATCTGATAAAGGTCTTTTATCTAGAATAAAGCAAGAGCACTGTAAATTTAACAATAAGAACACAAACAGTGGCAACCCCTTCAGGTCCCCTCCCACTGTGGGAGCTTTTCTGTCCTCTCAATAAATCCTGCTTTCTCACTTAAAAAAAAAAAAAAAAAAAGAACACAAACAAGAAATTTTTAAATGAGCAGATACTTCATCAAGGAAGATGCACAGATGGCAGATGAGCATATGACAAGATGCTTAGTATCATGAATTACTAACCATAGTGGAGATAACTCTACATACCTAGTAGAATGGGTAAAATTTTAGAAAAGGTACAGGTGCTGGTAAGAAAATGTGGCACTTCTGGAATTCCCATTCATTGCTGGTAGGAATGCAAAAAGGTATGGCCAGCCTGAAAAGGATGAGCAGTTTCTTATAATACTAAACATTCACTTACCATATTCTCTCACTCCTAGGTATTTACCCAAGTGAATTTTTACTCCTGTTTACACAAAATTGGTGATTGTTTATATCTATTTTTTTCATAATCATCCAAAAGTGAAACATCTCAAATACTCCTCAACAGGTGACTAGATAAACTAATTGTGGTACATTCATGCAGTGGAAAACAGCTTGGTATCAAAAGGAACACACTATTGCTATGTGCAATTGCTTGAATAGATCTGAACTCCGATTTACAGCCGGTTAGTCAAAAGCATGGGTGAAACAACCTGGGGTTTGTATGGACTTCTGAAGTGGGGGCAGTCTTGTGGGGCTGAACCCTCAACCTGAGGGATCTGATGCTGTCTCCAGGCAGATAGGTTAAACTTAAATTGGAGGACACCCAGCTGGTACCTGCTGCAGAACTGATTGCCTTCTTGGTGTGTGGGGAGAAAAAAATCCCACACATTTGATCACAGAAGTATTCTGTATTGATTGTTGAGGTGTGAGAACAGAGAAAAGAGTTTATTTTTCCCTCTGTATCCACAGAGTGGAAATTAAATCAGTTGTTTTTATGGTTTGGGATTGGGGGAGGACAAAACTAGAAAAGGGTTGCATGAGGGAATTTGAGGAATGATGGAACTGTTCTTTGTGGGCTCTGTTGGTGGATACACACTCTATGTGTTTGTCAAATCCCACAGAATATAGCAGAGCTGTTTTTACTCTATGCAAATTTTAAAAATGAAATCAATCAGGAATCAAAGATGGAATGCAGACTATGACAAAGGATCTAACAGTATTACAAATGATTGACATACCACACTGTAGGAGGCAGAGGTGAAAACCGTATGTTGAGTGGATACTTCAAGGCTAAGATAAAGATAGACATGCTGTAAGCAAGCACTGTACTCTAGTTGATAAGTTTGTTTTCTTACCAGGATGTGGGTTAGCAATTCTGAGACCACTTTACATATGTGTAACATTTTTGCATACATGTACACTTTGCATATATACTAGAGTTGAGCGAATATATTATAGGTAGTGAAGGATGGTGGCGCGCAGTGAGACTCAACACCCATTAAGGCCAAGAGATTTTAATGGGATGAGCGCGGTGGCTATAGAACCTGAGAATTAGGTTGCAACATGGAGGCAGGGGTGTGGCAGGTTTTATAGAAATTTAAAG
>NW_007170702.1:0-694 GCF_000164805.1 Carlito syrichta | reverse complement strand
GAGATTAAGAGCACAGAAAATGGTAACTGCACTGGCAAATATGTAAGATATTTTCTTACTATTTAAATCTGTTTAAAAGATAATTAAATAAAAAAATAACCATGTAGCATGGGATTAACAACATATATAAAAGTAAAATGTATAAAAAGAATAGCACAAATATTGGAGAGAAGAAACAGAAGTATATTATTGGAAGGTTCTTATAAGATATATGAAATGGTTCAACGTAGCACAACTTTTTTTTTTATAATCGATATTTTTTATTTTGATATTGTGGGGTACAGTCAAGGGTTAGGTGTACAAATATGCTTCATTCAGGCCCCCTTGTTGATAATTGGTGTCTCCCCGTCTCCAGACAGATGTTTACTACCATTAGTCCCATCTCCCCCCCATAGTTTCCCAACACTGTCAGTCATTTTCTTATAGTAGTGCATTGGATGATCAAGGTCCACTATATGAGTGAGAATATGTGGTACTCAGATCTTTGTTTCTGTGAGAGGTCACTTAATATTATAGACTCTAGCTCCATCCAGGTTGCTGCAAAATTCATGATTTTGTTCTTTTTTATGGCTGCATAGTATTCCATCGTGTATATGTACCACATTTTTTAAATCCAGTCCTCTATTGATGGACAGCGTGGTTGGTTCCAGGTTCTTGCTATTGTGAACAATGCTGCAATAGACATTCGCATGCA
>NW_007170701.1:0-1050 GCF_000164805.1 Carlito syrichta | reverse complement strand
TAATCTCTCTATTAATGTCTTGATATCTGGGTTTATAGTTTGAGACCAGTCATTCTGGGGTCTCTTCATTGTTTGTGCTCCAAAATCTGTTTTCTTAGTGTCTGACCTTCCAGGGGTCTGTGAGAAACCCATATTCTTCTTTTGGTTTTTCATCATTTGTGTAGTTTTTCCTCCCCCCTTACCCCCAACCCCTTTCTTTAATTCTGTTTTTCAGGGTTGGCAGAGTTGCTTTTACTTCTTTTTGCTCAATCTCCTATTTTTCCTTATGTGGATCCTCTGGCTTTGTTCACTTCTGAAGTTGAACTGTGGGTTGGGGGTTGTACTTTTTGCAGTTTTGAGACTTAGTTGAGGGGGGAGCTGTGATTCAGAATCTATCTGCAGATCCGAGTATCCACCGACAGGTGTTTGGGCACCCTGGAACCCATTCCCACTACCTTACAATCTGTCCATGTAGTGGGGGTTTAGGTTTGCTCCCTGGAACAAAATGAGGTAAGGAAAAGGAAAATAATGGAAGAGGGAAGGGGGTTTCAAGAGGAAGGTGGAGTGAGAGAAGAGTAAGGGGGAAACAGACAGACATACCAGCTAATGAAGAGACAGAAAGAAAGAAAAGAAAAAAACAAAAACAAAAAAACTCCTAGAGCTTACAGGTAATTGCATAAACACACCATCCAAGAAAATCCTGCCTACTGATGTAGACTTTCCCTACTAAAACAGGGTGTCTAAAGAATAGAAAGAAGAAAGAAAAAAAAATCAGTAAAATAACAAAAGCAAAGCAAGTATGAAAACATTATCAAAACCTGAATGAAAGAGAAAAAAAACTAAAACAAAGAACAAGTGAAAGTGAGCAAAACAGTCAAAAAACAAAAATGAAACCAAAAAATCAGACTGGTTCTGAGGTCCTTTCTGTAAGTCCAGAGTCCCTTCAGCTCTGATCTCTAGCCCCTCCCCTCTGCTCTCATGGCAGGCAGGTAGGGTTACTCATAGTTTGGGTCAGTTGCTGCAGGCCTACTTTGGGAGGGGGGGATGAGTCAGATCTGGGTTCACTCAGCT
>NW_007170700.1:0-3787 GCF_000164805.1 Carlito syrichta | reverse complement strand
TTTGATTTATTGTAGAGATGAGGTCTCGCTGCCCAGGTGGGTCTCGAACCCATGGCCTCAGGCAATCCACTCACCTCAGCCTCCCAAAGGCGCAGGATTACAGGCTGAGCCACCGAGCCCGGCTGAAAGACTATCTTTTATACAACCTTTCTGGTAGGGTAAAAGACAACAGTTTCAATTATTCTCTTCTATTCTTTTTGCTATTTTTGTCATACATTTTACTTTTACATGTGCTATAAAAACACAATATATTGCCATTGTTTTTATCTTTAGTTAAACCCTGCTGAATTGCAGTCTGTTTACTGTCAAAAACCCTGTCCTATGACCTCTTCTTTTTTAAGATTCTACTTGCCACATGTGACTAATCAAATGAAATTAGCATTCACTTTCTCAGTCATACTAGCCACATTTCAAGTGCTCAATACCCATATGGGCAAGTGGTCACCTCATCATATGCTGCAGGATAGAATATTTGCATTGTGTCAAAAAGCCCTTTTGGGCAGCCCTGCTGTAAAAAAATGATTATACTCACATATTCTCTAGTATATTAAGCTTATTAGAGTTTCTTTTTATTGATGGATTGTAATAAATTTAGCAAGTGCTAAATTTAAGATTGTTTGAATATGAGACTTGAGCAATTTTTTAAGTTTATTTTAGATTTGTAGATAGCAGCCATTCACTCCTATGGAAATACATCAGGATTTATAGTTGTGAATGCTGCTTTTAAATCTGTTGATTTTTTTTCTTTGAGTTGGAGTCTTACTCTGTCACCCAGACTGGAGTACAGTGGCCACTCCTGGCCACCGCAGCCTAAACCTGCTGGGCTCCGGCGAACCTTCAGCCTCAGCTTTTCAAGTAGCTGGAATTACAGGTGCACACTACCATGCTCGACTGATTTTTTGATTTATTGTAGAGATGAGGTATCGCCAATTTGCCCAGATGGCTCTCGAACCCGTGGGTTCAGGCAATCCACTCACCTCAGCCTCCCAAGGCATGGGATTACAGGCTGAGGCACTGAGCCCAGCTTGATTTTTTAAATGATGTTTTATTTCTCATAAATGTAAGATTTTAATAATATATGTCTTTTTTAATATTCTTTGAGGAAAATAATTCTTGAAATTGCCTTTTCCCTCTGGGGCTTCTATTGTTCATAGAGAATTTACAAGTGACAAACTGACAGCAGTCAGTAACAAAAACAACCAGAAATGAAAAAAACAATTAAGAAATAGCTGCATTTCTGGAAACACAATATATAATTAACACATATCTTTTCATGTTTCCTCTCCTTATAAATAATATCTCTCAATACTTTATTTTTTATCAATATTTTTTATTTTGATATTGTGGGGTACAGATAAGGGTTAGGTATACAAATATGCTTCACTCAGGTCCCCTTGTTGATAACAGGTGTCTCCCCATCCCCAGACAGATGTTTACTACCATTAGTCCCATCCCTCCACATAGTTTCCCATCACTGTCAGTCATTTTCTTATGGTAGTGTGTTGGATGATCAAGGTCCACTATATGAGTGAAAATATGTGATACTCATATCTTTGTTTCTGTGAGAGGTCACTCAGTATTATAGTATTATAGACTCTAGCTCCATCCAGGTTGCTGCAAGATTCATGATTTTGTTCTTTTTTATGGCTACATAGTATTCCATCATGTATATGTACCACATTTTTTAAATCCAGTCCTCTTTATAGAGTGATTTGAGTTCTTTAGGGTATATTCCAAGTAGGGGGATTGCAGGGTCATATGGGAGGTTGATGTTTAGAGTTTTAGGAATCGGCACACTGCTTTCCACAGAGGTTACAGTAGTTTACACTCCCACCAACAGTGTAGGAGTGTTCCCTTTTCACCACATCCTCTCCAACAACTATTATTTTCTCAGTTATTGATAATTGCCATTCTGACTAGAATTAGGTGGTTTCTCAGTGTGGTTTTGATTTGCATCTCCCTGATGATTAGTGAGGTTGAACATTTCTTCATGTGTCTGTTGACTGCTCAAATGTCTTCCTTTGTGAAGTGTCTGTTCATATCTTTTGCCCATTTTATAATGGGGTTGTTTGGTTTTTTCTTTTCAGCATGTTTGAGTTCCTTGTAGTTCCAAGATGTTTAGCCTTTGTCAGACCTGGAGTTGGCAAATACTTTTTCCCAGTCTGTAGGCTGTCACCCTGCTCTCTTGATGGTTTCTTTGGCTTTGCAGAAGCGTGTCAGTTCAATGAGGTCCCACTTGTCTATCTTATTTCTTATGGCCTGTGGGTTTCGAGTTTTGTTCAGGAATTGGATGCCAGTTCCAATTTCCATGAGGGTATGTCCTTCATTTTCCAAGGTTCTTATGGTTTGAGGTTTTACACTTAGGTCTCGGATTCACTTGGAGTTAATTTTTGTGTATGAGGATAGGTAGGGTTCCTGTTTAAACTTCTGCATGTGGTCAGCCAGTTTTCCCAGCACCATTTACTGAATAGGTTCTCCTCTCCTGAGTGATAGGTGATGAAGGCTTTGTCGAAGATGAGTTGGTTGAGAAATTGAGGTTTTGCTTCTGGGATCTCAATTCTATTCCATTGATATATGCCTGTTCGTATACCAATACCAAGCTGCTTTGATGAATGTAGCTTTATAATAAAGTTTCAAGTCTGGTAATGTGATACCACTTGCTTTGTTTTTTTTTTGCTGAGGATTGTTCTGGCTATTCTTGGTCATTTGTGTTTCCATATTAATTCCTGTGTTGTTTTTTCTAGGTCTGAGAAGAATGTTGCTGGTAATTTGATAGGTATTGCATTGAATCTTTAGATTGGCTTAGGTAAGATGGACATCTTCACAATGATGATTCTTCCAATCCATGAGAATGGGATGTTTTTCCACTTGTTTGTGTCATCTTTGATTTCTTTGTGCAGCGTTTTGTAGTTTTCATTGTAAAGGTCTTTCACGTCTCTGGTTAGGAAGATGCCAAGGTATTTCATGTTTTTTGTGACTATTGTGAATGGAATTGTGCTTCTTATTTGGGTTTCTGTTTGTTTATTAATGGTGTAAAGAAATGTGATTGTCTTTTTGCACATTTATTTTATATACTGAGGCTTTGCCGAATGCCTTTAACAGTGTAAGGAGGTTTTTGACAGATTATCTTGGGTTTTCAAGGTACACGATCATGTCATCTGCAAAGAGAGATCATTTGACTTTCTCTTTTCCTATTTGGATACCCCTGACTGCCTTCTCTTCTCTGATTGCTCTAGCCAGGACTTTCAATACTATATTGAACAGGACGAATGAGAGTGGGCATCTTTGCCTTGTTCCAGTTTCCAGGATAAATGGTTCCAATTTTTGTCCATTTAAGAGTATGCTGGCTGTGGGTTTCTTGTAGATGGCTTTTGCTACTTTGAGGTATGTTCCCCGTATGCCTAGACTTTCGAGGGTTTTTATCAAGAATGGGTGCTGGATTTTATCAAAAGCTTTTTCTGCATCTAGTGATATAATCATGTGGTTTTTGCTTTGATCTGTGGATTTATTTAATTACATTTATGGTTTTACGAATGTTGAAACAGCCTTGCATCCCAGGGATGAAGCCTACTTGGTCATAATGGGTGATTTTTGAGATGTATTGTTGAATCTGGTTTGCTAGGATCTTGTTCAGAATTTTAGTGTCTATGTTCATCAGAGATACTGGCCTGTAATTCTCTTTTTTTGTTGGATCTTTACCTGGCATGGGTATCAATGTGATGTTAGCTTCATAAAATGATTTGGGGAGGGTTCCATGTTTCTCAATCATCTGAAATAGCTTCAGTAG
>NW_007170699.1:0-7402 GCF_000164805.1 Carlito syrichta | reverse complement strand
CAGTTTCAATTATTCTCTTCTATTCTTTTTGCTATTTTTGTCATACATTTTACTTTTACATGTGCTATAAAAACACAATATATTGCCATTGTTTTTATCTTTAGTTAAACCCTGCTGAATTGCAGTCTGTTTACTGTCAAAAACCCTGTCCTATGACCTCTTCTTTTTTAAGATTCTACTTGCCACATGTGACTAATCAAATGAAATTAGCATTCACTTTCTCAGTCATACTAGCCACATTTCAAGTGCTCAATACCCATATGGGCAAGTGGTCACCTCATCATATGCTGCAGGATAGAATATTTGCATTGTCTCAAAAAGCCCTTTTGGGCAGCCCTGCTGTAAAAAAATGATTATACTCACATATTCTCTAGTATATTAAGCTTATTAGAGTTTCTTTTTATTGATGGATTGTAATAAATTTAGCAAGTGCTAAATTTAAGATTGTTTGAATATGAGACTTGAGGCAATTTTTTAAGTTTATTTTAGGATTTGTAGATAGCAGCCATTCAACTCCTATGGAAAATACATCAGGGATTTTATAGTTGTGAATGCTGCTTTTAAATCTGTTGATTTTTTTTCTTTGAGTTGGAGTCTTACTCTGTCACCCAGACTGGAGTACAGTGGCCACTCCTGGCCACCGCAGCCTAAACCTGCTGGGCTCCGGCGAACCTTCAGCCTCAGCTTTTCAAGTAGCTGGAATTACAGGTGCACACTACCATGCTCGACTGATTTTTTGATTTATTGTAGAGATGAGGTATCGCCAATTTGCCCAGATGGCTCTCGAACCCGTGGGTTCAGGCAATCCACTCACCTCAGCCTCCCAAGGCATGGGATTACAGGCTGAGGCACTGAGCCCAGCTTGATTTTTTAAATGATGTTTTATTTCTCATAAATGTAAGATTTTAATAATATATGTCTTTTTTAATATTCTTTGAGGAAAATAATTCTTGAAATTGCCTTTTCCCTCTGGGGCTTCTATTGTTCATAGAGAATTTACAAGTGACAAACTGACAGCAGTCAGTAACAAAAACAACCAGAAATGAAAAAAACAATTAAGAAATAGCTGCATTTCTGGAAACACAATATATAATTAACACATATCTTTTCATGTTTCCTCTCCTTATAAATAATATCTCTCAATACTTTATTTTTTATCAATATTTTTTATTTTGATATTGTGGGGTACAGATAAGGGTTAGGTATACAAATATGCTTCACTCAGGTCCCCTTGTTGATAACAGGTGTCTCCCCATCCCCAGACAGATGTTTACTACCATTAGTCCCATCCCTCCACATAGTTTCCCATCACTGTCAGTCATTTTCTTATGGTAGTGTGTTGGATGATCAAGGTCCACTATATGAGTGAAAATATGTGATACTCATATGTTTGTTTCTGTGAGAGGTCACTCAGTATTATAGTATTATAGACTCTAGCTCCATCCAGGTTGCTGCAAGATTCATGATTTTGTTCTTTTTTATGGCTACATAGTATTCCATCATGTATATGTACCACATTTTTTAAATCCAGTCCTCTTTATAGAGTGATTTGAGTTCTTCATGGTATATTCCAAGTAGGGGGATTGCAGGGTCATATGGGAGGTTGATGTTTAGAGTTTTAGGAATCGGCACACTGCTTTCCACAGAGGTTACAGTAGTTGACACTCCCACCAACAGTGTAGGAGTGTTCCCTTTTCACCACATCCTCTCCAGCAGCTGTTATTTTTTGAGTTGTTGATAATTGCCATTCTGACTGGAGTTAGGTGGTATCTCAGTGTGGTTTTGATTTGCATCTCCCTGATGATTAGTGAGGTTGAACATTTCTTCATGTGTCTGTTGACTGCTCAAATGTCTTCCTTTGTGAAGTGTCTGTTCATATCTTTTGCCCATTTTATAATGGGGTTGTTTGGTTTTTTCTTTTCAGCATGTTTGAGTTCCTTGTAGTTCCAAGATGTTTAGCCTTTGTCAGACCTGGAGTTGGCAAATACTTTTTCCCAGTCTGTAGGCTGTCACCCTGCTCTCTTGATGGTTTCTTTGGCTTTGCAGAAGCGTGTCAGTTCAATGAGGTCCCACTTGTCTATCTTATTTCTTATGGCCTGTGGGTTTCAAGTTTAGTTCAGGAATTGGATGCCAGTTCCAATTTCCATGAGGGTATGTCCTTCATTTTCCAAGGTTCTTATGGTTTGAGGTTTTACACTTAGGTCTCGGATTCACTTGGAGTTAATTTTTGTGTATGAGGATAGGTAGGGGTCCTGTTTAAACTTCTGCATGTGGTCAGCCAGTTTTCCCAGCACCATTTACTGAATAGGTTCTCCTCTCCTGAGTGATAGGTGATGAAGGCTTTGTCGAAGAGTGAGTTGGTTGAGAAATTGAGGTTTTGCTTCTGGGATCTCAATTCTGTTCCATTGATATATGCCTGTTCGTGTACCAATACCAAGCTGTTTTGATGAATGTAGCTTTATAATAAAGTTTCAAGTCTGGTAAAGTGATACCACTTGCTTTGTTTTTTTTTTGCTGAGGATTGTTCTGGCTATTCTTGGTCATTTGTGTTTCCATATTAATTCCTGTGTTGTTTTTTCTAGGTCTGAGAAGAATGTTGCTGGTAATTTGATGGGTATTGCATTGAATTTTTAGATTGGCTTAGGTAAGATGGACATCTTCACAATGTTGATTCTTCCAATCCATGAGAATGGGATGTTTTTCCACTTGTTTGTGTCATCTTTGATTTCTTTGTGCAGCGTTTTGTAGTTTTCATTGTAAAGGTCTTTCACGTCTCTGGTTAGGAAGATGCCAAGGTATTTCATGTTTTTTGTGACTATTGTGAATGGAATTGTGCTTCTTATTTGGGTTTCTGTTTGTTTATTAATGGTGTAAAGAAATGTGATTGTCTTTTTGCACATTTATTTTATATACTGAGGCTTTGCCGAATGCCTTTAACAGTGTAAGGAGGTTTTTGACAGATTATCTTGGGTTTTCAAGGTACACGATCATGTCATCTGCAAAGAGAGATCATTTGACTTTCTCTTTTCCTATTTGGATACCCCTGGCTGCCTTCTCTTCTCTGATTGCTCTAGCCAGGACTTTCAATACTATATTGAACAGGACGAATGAGAGTGGGCATCTTTGCCTTGTTCCAGTTTTCAGGATAAATGGTTCCAATTTTTGTCCATTTAAGAGTATGCTGGCTGTGGGTTTCTTGTAGATGGCTTTTACTATTTTGAGGTATGTTCCCTGTATGCCTAGATTTTCGAGGGTTTTTATCAAGAATGGGTGCTGGATTTTATCAAAAGCTTTTTCTGCATCTAGTGATATAATCATGTGGTTTTTGCTTTGATCTGTGGATTTATTTAATTACATTTATGGTTTTACGAATGTTGAAACAGCCTTGCATCCCAGGGATGAAGCCTACTTGGTCATAATGGGTGATTTTTGAGATGTATTGTTGAATCTGGTTTGCTAGGATCTTGTTCAGAATTTTAGTGTCTATGTTCATCAGAGATACTGGCCTGTAATTCTCTTTTTTTGTTGGATCTTTACCTGGCATGGGTATCAATGTGATGTTAGTTTCATAAAATGATTTGGGGAGGGTTCCATGTTTCTCAATCATCTGAAATAGCTTCAGTAGGATTGGAATCAGTTCTTTCTTAAATGTCTTGTAGAATTCTGCTGGAAAGTCATCTGGTCCAGGGCTTTCTTTTTTTTTTTTTTGCAAGTAGTTTTCTTATTACATAGTCAATTTCCTTGATTGTTATTGGTCTATTTAGGGTCTCAATTTCTTCTTGTTTCAACCTAGGTAGGTTGTGTCATGACAGAAAGTCCTCCATTTCCTTGAGGTTTTCATGTTTGTTTCCGTACAAGTGTACATAGTAGTCTCTGATGATCTTTTGTATTTCTTCAGGGTCAGATGTGACTTCATCTTTTGTGTTTCTGATTGTGCTTATTTGGGTTTTTTCTTGGTCAGTCTAGCTAGGGGACTATCGATCTTGTTTATCCTTTTGAAGAGCCAGCTTTTTGTTTCATTGATTTTTTTGTATTGTCTTTTTGTCTTCTATGTCCTGGATTTGGGCTTTTATTTTGGTGATCTGGATTCTTCTGCTGAAATTAGGATTTTTGTGGTCTTGCTTTTCCAACTTGCTTAGGTGGCTTGTTAGACTATTAATTTGTGATTCTTCCATTTTCTTCAAGTGTGTTTGTAGTGATATAAATTCATTTCTTACTACAACTTTCGTAGTGTCCCAGAGATTTTGGTAAGATGTTTCTTCATTTTCATTTGTTTCCAGGTATCTTTTGATCTCTGTTTTGATTTCATCATTGACCCAAGAGTTGTTTAGCATCATGCTGTTTAGTGACCATGTCTTTGTGGATTTTGGGAGGACCTTGTTGGTGTTAATGCTTATTTTTATTTCACTGTGGTCCGAGAAGGTGCATGGTAGAATTTCGGTCCTTTTATATTTGCTTATACTTGATTTATGGCCAATTATGTGGTCGATCTTGGAATACGTTCCTTGCAGTGATGAGTAGAATGTGTATTCACTGGTCTTTGGATGGAGTGTTCTGTAGGTATCAATTAAGTCCATTTTTTCCAGAGTCACATTAAGGTTCCAGATCTCATTGCTGATTTTTTGTCCCAATGATTTGTCTAGGGTTGTGGTTGAGGTATTAAAGTCCCCAGTTATAATGGTGTTAGAGCCAATATCCTTTAATTTTCCTAGGAGTTGCTTTATAAAAGTTGGTGCACCTAGGTTAGGTGCATATATGTTTAGGATAGGTATTTCTTGTTGATGGTGTGAACCTTTTATCATTATGTAGTGGCCCTCTGTATCTTTTTTTAATTTTTGATAGCTTAAATGGTATTTTGTCTGAAATTAGGATCTGGACTCCTCCTTTCTTTTGTGTTCCATTCACCTGAAAATTTGTTTCCCATCCTCTTACTTTCAGTCTATGCATGTCCTTTCTAGTGAGATGGGTGTCTTGAAGTCAATATATTGTTTCTTGTTGATATTTTATCCATTTTGTCATTCTATGTCTTTTCAGTGGTGAATTTAGTCCATTCATATTCAGGCTAATTATTGAAATGTGAGAGTTTGTCCCTATCATAGAATTCTTATAGAATTCTATAAGTGGAAACTTGGTTTATTGTCTTTCTTTTGTTTTGGGAGTTGGTTCATGCATATTTTTATTCTTTTTCCTGTACTCTTGTGAAGAACGTTGTTCTTTTTTCCCCCTTTTCTTCTATGTTTAGTACTTTCTTGAGTGTATCATGTAGAGATGGTTTGGTGGCAGCATGAGTCTTAGGGATTGAATATCTGGGAAAGATTTTAATTCTCCTTTGCTGATGAAGCTTAATCTGGCTGGGTAGGTTATTCTTGGTTGAAATTGTTTATCTTTTAGGACTTTAAAGATAGGCTTCCAAGCTCTTCTAGCCCACAAGGTTTCTGTAGATAAATCTGCTGCTATTCTAATTGGTTTTCCCTGGTAGGTGATCTGGCCTTTTTCTCTTGCTGCCTTTAGGATTTTTTCTTTTATGCCTACTTGGTTTAGGCAAATTATTATGTGTCTAGGAGTTGGTTTTCTCTTTAATTGTCTTGCAGGGGTTCTCTGAATCTCTTGTGTTTGAGTTTTTGCATCATTGATTAGATAAGGGAAGTTTTCTTGAATGATCTCATGGAAGGTTTGTTCCAGTGTGGTCTCTGTCTCTCTTTCTGCCTCAGGAAGGTCAATTACTCTTTGTTCCATCTCTTGGAGTAATTGCTTATCTCTTGAAGGTTTTTTTCTGTCTTTTTGAGCTTGTTTTTTGTGTTTTTGAGAGTTTAGGTTAGTTCTATATTTTGGTCCTCAATCTCTGAGATTCTTTCTTCTGCTTGGGTAATTCTGCTTTCCCTGCTTATCAGTTTGTTATTTATTTCATTCACAGTATTCTTTATTACTGTTATCTCAGATATCAGCTCCTTTCTTGTTTCTTCTTGAGTCTTCTCAATTCTTTTTAATCTCTCCATTAATGTCTTGATATCTAGGTTTGTAGTTTGAGACCCTTCATTCTGGTGGCTCATCATTGTTTGCATTCTGAAGTCAGTTTTCTCAGTGTCTGCCCTCCCAGGAGTCTGGGAGAGACCCATATTCTTCTTTTGGTTTTTCTTCACTTGTGTAGATTTTTCTTTCATCTCTTAGTGTCTAAAGTCCCTTGAGCTCTAATCTCCAGCCTCTCCCCTCTGTTTTTGTTGCAGGCAGCTAGCCTGTTGCCTGGGACATCTGTGACTTGTCTCTATTCTGCATAGGGGAGGGGCTTTGTCTCCTGTTTAACGGCGTCACTGTGGGAACCGAGGAGGAGGCTCTGATAGTTGGGCGGGTGATGCAAATCTGCCTTAAAAAAGATGTTGGTAGTTTTACTTTCACTTTTAGAAATGCTCGTGTGGGTCTCTAGGTGGGACCAGCTGCACCATTGGGTGCTGGATCCGGGGTGCCACCAGCAGACTGGGGTGGAGGAGAGGGCCAGGGGTTCTCTCCTCTGGAGCTGGAAGCCTCTGATCAGCACCTTACAGAAGCTCCCTTACACAAGCTTGCGGTTGCATGCTGAGTGCTTCAGCCACGGTGGGCCTGGGGCTCCAGATCTCCAAAACTCCAGAGTGCAGGTGGTGGCTCTGGATCTCTCACAGGGCACTTCAGCCAGAAATGGGAACAGCATCTCTGAGGGGCAGGCACCCAGAACCTCTCCGGATGACTGGAAACTTGGTACTGGGTGCTGGTTATGACGATGTAACCAGGGAGGGAGCTGGGATCTGGGATTCAGGATTCCCCAGCCGGCCGGAGTTACATATAGTGGAACAGCCACAGCTGGGCCGCAATATCTGGCCCTGCATGGAACCAAAGGTCCCTGGGCCTCGTACCAGTGTGGCTGGCAGTGGTTGGGGTGCTGCAGGAAGAAAAGTAAAAGTCTTTTTGGGAACTTTCACATTCGGAGAGTCTCACAGATCCACCTATGCCACCACCATCTTCAGGAGTCCCTCTCTCAATACTTTAAATGATCATTTACAAAGGGTCAATTTTACACTTAAAATCTTGAAAAAATATTAATATAATAATAAAATATTTCATATGCAATGGGAATTTTTAAAAAACTAAATGGCTTTTGTGCATGTGAAAAAAATAAAAATCTAACTTACTGTTTTAAAAATATAGAATAATAGCTTATACATTTTTTATTGTCTCCTGCTCTTCAAAAATGAAGCAAAAACATTTTTAATATTCTTCCTAAAAAAGACTTAATTCTTAGCCAGGTTCAGTGGTTCAGCCTGTAATTCCGTGCTTTTGGGAGGCTGAGGTGAGTGGATTGCCTGAGCCCACGGGTTCGAGACCCTCCCGGGCAGCAAGACCTCATCTCTACAACAAAATGAAAAAATTAGGT
>NW_007170698.1:0-5849 GCF_000164805.1 Carlito syrichta | reverse complement strand
CCTGTAATTCTGTGCTTTTGGGAGGCTGAGGTGAGTGGATTGCCTGAGCCCACAGGTTCGAGACCCTCCCGGGCAGCAAGACCTCATCTCTACAACAAAATGAAAAAATTAGGTGGGCGTGGTAGCGCCCACCTATAATTATGGCTACTCAGAAGGCTGAGGTGGAAGGATCGCTGGAGCCCAGCAGGTTGAGGCTGCAGTGACTGGGAGTGGCCACTACACTCCAGTCTGGGAGACAGAGTGAGACTCCAACTCAAAAAATAAAAAATAAAAATAAAAATAAACTTAATTCTTATCACAAACTCTGCCAGTGAAGATAAAAAGGAGCTACATAATAATCTTGTATAATAATTTGCTACCTACTTTTACATTCTTCTTCAAGATCATACTACTGTTTATAGAAATATTGTCTATGAAATATTGACCTTTACTCAAAAGACTCACCCTAATCTTAAATGACACATGTGAGTGTGATCATCTTTCTTTCTTTCTTTTTTTTGAGTTGGAGTCTCACTCTATCTCCCAGACTGGAGTGCAGTGGCTGCTCCCGGTCACCGCGCCTCGACCTGCTGGGCTCCGGCGATTCTTCCGCCTCAGCCTTCCAAGTAGCCGGAATTACAGGCATGCGCTACCACGCCCGGCTGATTTTTTGATTTATTGTAGAGATGAGGTCTCGCTGCCCAGGTGGGTCTCGAACCCGTGGGCTCAGGCAATCCACTCACCTCGGCCTCCCAAAGGCACGGGATTACAGGCTGAGCCACCAAGCCTGGCTCATGATCATCTTTCAATTCAATAAAACAATTTCATAGTATGTGACTGAGTGCCCAGGGGTTATCAGGCACTGTTGGACATGCAAGGAAGTGTGAGGAAACCACTTTGTGAAGGAGTCAAAATTCATAAAACAGGTTGTATTTAGTGATTCAAATAGCACAATATCACATATAAATCTGTGTGGCATAGATGTTAACTGCAACATAATTTTCAACATGAATGAGTCCACATATTTTATGAGGAAAATTTTCACCAAGAAGATGAGATTAGAGTGGTGAAACGGAGAATGCTCAGAAGAGAATATAAAAGTGTGGAATAGTTAAAATTTATAAGCAACAATAATTTTGAGGGTATGAAGATGGTTTACTATTGTTTAGTCTACAAGAAAACAATAGGAAGAAGATAAACAATACTCCAGCACATTAATTTTTGCTCCAATTTAACCTACCAAAATGTGGCATTATACACCAACTTCAAAAAATGACTTTAGAAAATCTTCAAAATATCAAGTACTATAGAAAATCTTTTTGAAGTCAAAATGCCTAGGATGTGTATTCAATAGTAAAATAGCAGGACCCAACTTATCATTTTTTTCAGGATATTACTAATGTCACATAAGAAGTTACCAATATAAAAGAAAAAATAGTAATAGTAAGCTTTTATTAAGCCATCAATGTGCACCAAGTACCATACTAAGATCCTAACTTTCAAGATTTCATTTAGCCTTTGCCAAAAGTTAATATAATATACAATAGTACCTCTTCTAAAAATTTATTTATTTATATTAATAAATGAAAGGAAACTAAATTTTGGAATAATTGCATGTATTTTCATAGCTTACACATCTTAAAACTGACATACAAACTATAGCTCGCTGACAAAACCCTGTGAGGTTAATTGTTCTATTAATCTTTGCTCTTCAAAGCACCAAGTATCACTAAGCATCAGCTCACCTGCTACATTGTGGTGACTGCAGACACTAGTCATAATTGCCTTTGCTACTGTACAATTGATAAGCAATTAGTAATAATGAAATTACATGAAAATTATAAATTTCTATATTTAAAATGCAGAAAGAATTATATTTGACTAGCAATATCCAGTAGGATCAAGGATTCAGGGAAGTGGAGACTTGGCTGTAAACTGTTACTAGTAATTAAACTTGATAAAACATATCCAGGTGGAAATTTAATCTAAAACTTTAAAAAATGTGCATATCCTCTAATTCTGCAATTCTACTTTTGAAAATTTTTCATTAAATAAAAGTAAATGAATTGAAGTTTGATTATTATTGTGAAAAATAAAAGCATCTCAATTGTTTACTAGTGAGAAGATTGGTTCAAAAGTATAATCTTTCAGTTGATTGATGTAATATTCAGTTATTTTTAGTTTATGCATAAGAATATTTGATAACATGATAAACGTTAAAGAAAAATTAATACTTCCATGTGAGACTAGAGAATTTTTTCATTTTTGAATGTCATAAATTTTAACCGAATGTATATTTACTTTTCTTAATAAAAATGAACTACTAACTGGGCTCGGTGGCTCAGCCTGTAATCCCATGCCTTTGGGAGGCTGAGGTGAGCGGATTGCCTGAGTCCACGGGTTCGAGACCCACCCTGGGCAGGTGAGACCTCATCTCGACAATAAAATCAAAAAATTAGCCGGGTGTGGTAGCATGTGCCTGTAATTTCGGCTACTCGGAAGGCTGAGGTGAAAGGATCGCCAGAGCCCAGCAGGTCGAGGCTGCGGTGGCCAGGAGCAGCCACTGTACTCCCATCTGGGCAACAGAGTGAGACTCCAAGTCAAAAGAAAATGAACTACTTAAACAAAATCTAATATGAATCCCATGGATCAAGAGCTATCCAAGACTTTTCTGAAAACTTATGCAATATTTTCAGTCTCTGGGAGTTAATTTTTTGAGGAGAAGGACTGTATCTAATATCAAATTCTCAAAGATAGCAAAAAGAATGTAACTAATGTTTGGAGCCATTAATTCAGATATCATATATTAAACAAATCCATTTAATTTGTGTTGATTATTATGAAAATATCTAAATTCAGGATAAATTATTGTAGATCATTTATCTTCACCAAGTCTTAAGACAAGTTCTCTATTGTCTATAGTCACAAAGAAAGTATAATATATTCAACCATTAATAGAGAGAGAAAAATCAGTGGTGCCGTTTAACTGCAGCAGCAGCATGACCAGAACAGCAGAGTCTGCTATTAGACCACAGCAACCACTGACAAGAATAGGCTTCCCATCTCCAACTACAGTGCTGTGTTTTTATTAAAAAGTAGTGTAAATATATATATATAATTTTTTAGGTGAAAAGAAACATTTGAGGGGCCAGGATTGGGTTTTCTAGAGATGAGGAGGCATTTTGCTGAATTCCTTGAAAAAATGTTTCCTCTAGAATTATCTGCCTCATTAACTTAAAAGTCTCACTTCAGTTTTATAAACTGACATAAATTCTTGTTCTATTATGAATGCACACTGCTCTAATCCTTCAATGAGCCCATCACCATATCATCTACAGACACTTTTTCTGAAGCATTAGCAATGTTATCTTCATCGCCACTATTATCACAATTACCTTGATTCAGAACAATTTTGGCTATTTTGTCATTGATCAGTAATAAGCAACTGTAGACTCGCTAGTGATTTTTAAAACTTCTTCAATATCCACATCTTTCAGCTTACTGATGAACTCTGAAAATATATTTTTGCATATGTAAAGGAGGTCAGACATCTCTTTTTTCCCTTGACAAAGAGAATTCTTCAAAGTTACCAACTTATTCCTCATCATCACTAAACATCGTTGCAGACCAGAAGTTGTCAAGACATAAACAACTGTGTCTTTAGTCACTGTGTTCCAAGTATTGGCTATAGAATATATGGAATTTGTCATGCTAAACTCCTTTAGAAAACCTTCCACATTCTTGTCTATGTTCATTGCTGCTAGTATGCTGTTTAATAAAGTGTTTTTGTCGTTACTTTTTGATGTCAGGATACCTTGGTTACTTGTCTGAATTAATGAAGTCACATTTGGGAGTAAGTTTTTGACTTTAACATGATGAGAATTTCAGCTGGAAGGTGAACACAACAGTTACCAAGGAATAACAAAATCCTGTGGTTATCATCCAGTGCAGCTTCCCTGTGGTGAGCACAAGCCACTAGTACAAAACACTTGTGAAACTAATTCACTAAGATGTCCCTGGTGAGTCATGCATTTTTATTAACATAATAATGGACTGGTAGGAGTTTCAGTCTTTGAAAACAGCAAGGGCACAAGCTTTTGCCTATCACAGCAAGTTTACACCCATGTGTGCCTGCTGCAACAGCACATCTCAACACACTTATTCCGTCTTTGGCATTTTTAATTCTTGTCTGTCGTACCAGTGATAGTTTCTTTCTGGGGCAATAACACCAAAATAGTGAAGTCTCATCAGCATTATAGACTTGCTTGGTGTCAGATTTTCATCAGCTATGACCTTAGTAACTTGTCAATTTCTACTGTTTCATGATCAGGAGATGTTTTACGACCACAAATCTTTAAATATTTGCCAAAGATATAATCATATACTTAAACAACCCTAAAGACTCTGCCAAAAGGCTTCTGGATGTGAAAAAATGAATTCAGTTTTAGGACACAAAATCAACATACAAAAATCAGCAGCATTTCTGCACACCAATAACCATCAAGCTGAAAACCAAATCAAAAAGTCAATCCCATTAAAAATAGCGGCAAAAAATAATACCTAAGAATATATTTAATCCAAAGAGTGAAAGGTCTGTACAAGAAAAGCTATGACACTGATGAAAAAAACTGTAGAAGACACAAATAAAAACATCTCATGCTCATTGATCAGAAAAATAAATGTTAAAATACTCTCCAAGGCAGTCTACAGACTAATGCAATTCCTATCAAAATGCCAATGGCATTTTTTAAAGAGTTAGAAAAAACATTTCTAAAATTCATATGAAACCATTAGAGAGCCTGAATGGCCAAGGAAATTTTAAGTAAAAAAGAAGAAAGATGGAGGCATCATACTATCTGAATTCAGATTATTGCACAAGGCTATAGTAACTAAAACAGCATGATACTAGTATAAAAATAGACACAGAGATGAATGGAACAGAATAGAGTACCTAGAAATAAAGCCACATGTCTATAGTCAACTGATCCTTGACAAAGTTGACAAAATATACACTAACCAAAGGACACCCTCATCAATAAATTATGGTATACATATACAGAAGAAGGAAACTGGATTCCTATCTCTCACATTTATAAAAATCAACTCAAAATGGATTAAAGATTTAAATATAAGACCTGAAGTTATAAAAATACTAGAAGAAAACTTAGGGAAAAATCTTCTTGACATGGCCTAAGCAGAGAATTTATGACTAAGACCTAAAAAGTAAATGCAAAAATGATCATTATTAAAAACTGAAAAACTAATAGTCTACACATGGTGGGGAGCATCTGTAATCCCAGCTATTTGGGAGAATGAGTCAGCAGGATTGCTTGAGGTTAGGAGTTTGAGACCAGACTGAGCAACATAGTGAGGTCCTACCTCTAAATTATTTTTTTTTAATGAGTCAAGCATAGTGTTGGGTGTTTTCTACTTCCAACTACTTGAAGGGCTGAAGCAGGAGGATAATTTGAGCCCTAAAATTCAAAAAGCTACAGTGAGCTATGATTGTCCCATTGCATTCCTGCCTGGATAATAGTAATAATAATAATAGATAAACCAAAATAAATTAAAATTTTAAAAAACAGATGTTGGCAAGGATGGAGAGAAGAGGGAAGTCTTATAAGCTCTTGATGGGAATGTAAATTACTATAGTCTCTATGGAAAACAACATAGATATTTATTAAAGAACTGAACTTGATCCAGTGATTCCACTATGGGTATATGCCTAAAGGGGAAAAAAGTCATTATATCAACAAGATACCTGCACTTGTATGTTTGTCACAGAACTATTCACAACAGCAAAAATAAGAATAAACCTGTGTTCATCAATGGATGACTGAGTAAAGAAAATGCCATACTTGTTTGTGTGT
>NW_007170697.1:0-664 GCF_000164805.1 Carlito syrichta | reverse complement strand
TGAAGGGTACAGGAAACAGCCAGAGGGGTGGCTCCCAAAATGGCACCAAACATGGTAAAGCCACACTAGACAACAAAGGCCCTAGGTTCCGGCTTCTTCATGCATGATTCCCCTTGCGCGTGAAGTTCAAACCTGCAAGCCTCCAATCATTTCCCATGACGTAGCTAGCTTTGTTATACCCACCCTGCACCCATGTCGCTCCTCCAATAAGAACCTAGCACAGCCCCTTCCGGCCCCTGCCAAACCCATAAATTCACCCCTCTCCCTGCATAACTCTCTCTTGCTCCCTCTCTCTCTTGCTCTCTCTCTCTCCCTGCCTCTCTCTCGCCCTCTCTCCCCCTCTCTCACTCTCTCTCTCCCTCTCTCTCTCTCTCTCTCCCCCCCAACCCCACGGCCACAGACCCTTTCCCTTTTTCCCTTGTAGCCGCCGCTTTAATAAATCTCTTGGCCTTAACGGGTGTGGAGTTGTCACTGGCGCCTAAGTTCTTTCAGGCCTCAGCCACCTTCTCATCATCTTGGCCTTGCTCCCTCAGCAGGCCTCTTGGCCCCAGGAGCTTTTGCAGGGGTTATTTCCCTTGCTGGGTCTGCTTCTTATACAGATTGTGGCTGCTTGCTTTGATTCAGGTCTCAAATACCACCTCTTTATTTTATTTTTGAGTCAGGG
>NW_007170696.1:0-362 GCF_000164805.1 Carlito syrichta | reverse complement strand
CTTCCTCTTTTCCTATTTGAATACCCCTGATCACCTTCTCTTCTCTGATTGTTCTAGCTAGTATTTCCAAAACTATGTTGAATAGTTAGGAATGGGCTTACTTGTCTTGTTTCTGTTTTCAGGGGAAATGTTTCCATTTTCTGTCTGCTTAGCAGTATGCAGGCTGTGGGTTTTTCATAGATGGCTCTTACTATCTTGAGTTATGTTCCATCTATTCCTAGATGTTCGAGGGTTTTTTCAAGAAGAGGTGCTGTATTTTATCAAAAGTTTTCCTTTCATCTAATGATATAATCATGTGGTATTTGTTTTTATGTCTCTTGATGTATTTAATTACATTTATGGTCTTATGAATGTTGAACCAG
>NW_007170695.1:0-753 GCF_000164805.1 Carlito syrichta | reverse complement strand
CCAAAGCTAATGCAAGCTTTAAGAAAATTGTGCCAACAAAAAAATTTACAAATTGGAAAATATATCTTAATGAAGAAATAATTGATTTGCATCAGAAACAACCACTATGAGACCCCTAATGTCTACGAGTTCCTAGTTTTTGTATTTTTGAGTGGAAATCTCACTCTGTGGCCCAGGTTGGAGTGCAGTAGCACACTTACAGCTACCACAGGCTTCACTTTACAGTGTGGTTGGCAATTTTAGGATGGATTAGTACTTTTAAGCTATTTATTTAGACACATTTCAAAGTAATTTATATATAAAATCATATACTTCTGAGTGAAAAATTTTTGGCACAACAATATTACGTAATTTTTTCCAAAGTAATATGGTAGAAGTATAATTTAATTCTGAGTGGGCTGAAGAGTTTATATATACTACCTTCAGATATTATTTATCAATTATGAAAAGTTCTATTCCTGGCTTAATAAACATTATTTAATTATAATAAAGATTAAATTTTAACAGCTGTTTTTAATCAACTACTTAAAATATTACATGACTTTCCCTTGTAAAGCTCCTAATGTGGGAAAATATAGATTTTTTAAAAAGTAAAATATACTAACATTTGTGATATAAAACCAGTTTTTTCATGATTTTTTGTTTTTAATAAATTTTACTGATTTCAGAACACATATTATTTGAAAAATCCTTACCTCATTAACAAGGGTAACTGCATAATCAACGTTTGTATACCTAACCCTGAATTGTACC
>NW_007170694.1:0-1772 GCF_000164805.1 Carlito syrichta | reverse complement strand
TGACTTTCCCTTGTAAAGCTCTAATGTGGGAAAATATAGATTTTTAAAAAGTAAAATATACTAACATTTGTGATATAAAACCAGTTTTTCATGATTTTTGTTTTAATAAATTTTACTGATTTCAGAACACATATTATTTGAAAAATCCTTACCTCATTAACAAGGGTAACTGCATAATCAACGTTTGTATACCTAACCCTGAATTGTACCCTACATATTTATAATATAAAAAAGAAAGAAAAATCTTAACTATGGTGTATATTGCCACTGATTTGTTATCATCTATTACAAAAAGTTATCATTGCTTTACTACTATGAGATTAGTTGATAATGCTTCTTCCTCATACTGCCCTTTTCTGGTTTTGTTATCACAATTACATTACTTACCTAACTCTAAGAGTATTCTAAATTTTTTAGTACTAGAATAGGCTGTATAAGATAGGGAGCATTTGTTTCTTAAATGTTTGCTGAAGTTTCCATCTGAAACCTTGGAATTTAAGGTAACAAAACTTTAGTTGTTACTATTCAGATTTGCCATTTCATCTTACATTTTTGAAAATTTTTTTAAAGATTAATTTTTGTCTATGTGTCTAAATTTACTTACATAAAATATTCACAGCATTCTTTCTTTATTTGCTATTGCATGGTTTGCTAACTTTGTTTAGCATATTTATTACTATTACTTTATCTAGATTTCCTTTTCACTTTTCTAATTTTTTTTGAGTGGAGTCTCACTCTGTCGCCCAGACTGGAGTGCAGTGGCCACTCCTGGCCACCGCAGCCTCGACCTGCTGGGCTCCAGCGATCCTTCTGCCTCAGCCTTCCGAGTAGCCGGAATTACAGACGTGAGCTACCACGCCCAGCTAATTTTTTGATTTATTGTAGAGATGAGGTCTCGCCTGCCCAGGTGGGTCTCGATCCCGCGGGCTCAGGCAATTCACTCATCTCAGCCTCCCAAAGGCGCGGGATTACAGGCTGAGCCACCGAGTCCGGCTTCTAATTTCTTGAAAGAAATACTGCTAATAATTTGCACATTTTTTTCTTTTCTAATATGAGTCTTTGGATCTATAGATTTTCCTTTAAGAACCTCCTAAGCTGCTATGATAAGCTTTGGTGTTTTATTAGATTTGTCTTAATTTAGTTGTAAATTTGTACTAATTTTATTGCATGTAATTTTTCTTTGCTGAGGTGTTATTTAAAATTATCAAAATGAGCCTCGGCTAGGGTCGTTGGTGAGCCGGGAGTTGTTGGGTGCACGGGGCTGCCTGGCCATGCGTTGGAGCAGGTTCTGCCAGCAGACAGACTTGGCAAGCAGGCACAAGGGCTGGAGCCCAGAGTTGGCAGTGCCCAGAGGAGATGTGATCTGGGTGGGCAGGCTGCCCCCTGACCTGTAGCTGAAGTCACAGATGCTGGCTCTTGGGTCAGGCCTGCCCCACCCTGACCCAGCATGTGCCTCCTGGTGTAGAAGGTGCTACTGGCGGCTGGCTGCACATTGGCCCTGGTGATAGCATCCAGCTGGGGCAGCAGGTGCTGGAGTACTGGGTGGTTTGGCGGGCCCGGTGAGCCATGTGGCCTGAGTAGAAGGATCTGGTGATGATGCAAGCCAACCGCATGGAGTACTGCTAAGGGGAAGCCATGCTGGATGCCCACTCCGAGGTGCACTGCAGTGAGGAAATGCGCATCATTCTGTGTGTGCTAGCCACATGCTAGGCCTGGTCCAAGTCTGGCTGCAAAAAGCTGAGGCTGGACGAGGTGGGTGTGATGGACGAGGG
>NW_007170693.1:0-1832 GCF_000164805.1 Carlito syrichta | reverse complement strand
GACCTCTAGAACTGCCCAGTCTGTACTGGGACCACTGAGTTTTGCCTTTTCTGATCTCAGAGCAGGAGGGTGGGAATGAAGATACCTTTCTCCGGTTGTAGCTGTGTCTCTGAAACAATTCAGGGGCCCTGTAACTTTTTTGCACTCTCTGGACCTCAGATTGCCATCTTGAAATTGAGAAGGTGGGGAAAGATGACTTCCAAGGGCACTCTATCTCTGAGTGTATTTTATGTCTCAGGATTCTTGCCCCATATAAGAAATGCCAGATCTAGGCCTTGATGACAAGCAAAGAGATGGTCGGTAGGCTCAGGCTCCCCGCCAGGGAGGAGCTGCACGTGGCTTTAAAAAGTTTTAATTATTTAAAACGAAATGAAATGAAAATTAAATGAATATTTCAGTCCCCTCATCGCACTAGTTACACACACTTCCAGCGCCCAGTGCTTGTATGGGCTTGTGGCTACCATGTTGGAGAGAGCAGAGTCAGAGTGTTTTCATGATTGCAGAAAGTTCCATTGGATGGCACTGAGGATGACCAATCATGCATGCCTGGGCAGAGGGTGAGAGAGAGAAGGGAGGTTTGGGATCTATGTAGGCCTGGCTTGTGATCTTGGATCTGTCATTTAAAGTCATGTGACTTTGGGCAAATCCTTTAACCTTTCCGAACCTCTGTGCTATGGAAATTATAATACCATTTTGTGGAGCATTTTTAGTATTAAATTATTTTGAGCGTCATTATGTAGAATATTAAAATAAAGCAAATATGTAAAAGAGAGGTCAGTGGGACCAATGCATTATCATCGTTTTAGCAGTTTCTGCCCCAGAAAAGTGTCCTGCTGGGTCATCTTGAGAAGTGTTCGTGGAGATGACTTCTCTAAACCTTGACATGGCTCTTCTGCCTTGACATTTTAGTAACTAACTAAAGTGTTTGACTATGTTTTTCCTCCTCCCCCTCCTCCTTTTCTCTGTCTCCTTCTCTTTCTTCTACAAGGGGAGCTATTGACTTCCTATTTTTCCCTCCTCTTCTCGCCCCTCCCCTTCCTATTCCCATCTCCCTCATCTGTACCTGTCATCCTTCTAGGGTTGCCAATAAAAATACAGGACACAAGTTAAATCCACATTTCAGATACACAAAAAATCCTTTTTTTTTAGTGTAAGTATATCCCATGAAATATTTGGGACCTGCTTATACTAAAAAGTTATTTGCTGCTTATCTAATTTAACTGTGTGTCCTGTATTTAATCTGAGGCCCTACCCTCATCATTTACCATTGTTAGGACTCAATATCAGGTACAAGACCAGAGGGTGTGTGTTCAAGACCTGGGAAATAGGAGTTGGGCATCCTTTCACATTTGTGTGTGTCGTGCTCTATATCTGTTCATATGACTTGGGGTAGGGGGTGAGTAGAGGGAAACCATTCCACAGGCCTGAATGACTCTGAATCTGAGTCAGGACAGGACAGCGATGTCGTTTTTGTGGGTTTCTTTCTGTGTTCCCGCCAGTGAACCTATGTCTTTGTGTCACTAGTTCATCATCTTGATGTCCCACGAGGGAACAGAGGAAATTTCCTTCTTGATTTTGTCAGTTGACTGATGGTTTGACTGGATTTTTTTTCCCATGAGTGGGCCCGATGCATAAGATCTCAGCTTCGAGTCCATATGCCAGAGTGTGGGGAGGGGCTCCTGGCTCAGGAACACCATGAGATCCTGCTCCTTCTCCCATTCCATCCGAGTTCTTTAGAGGGTACTCCGAGTGGGTTCCCAGCCTGTGCCCCCATCTGTTTCACTTTGGTCTCCAGTTCCATCTTCTGCTTCACTGTGGGATCCAACCTTGGG
>NW_007170692.1:0-1108 GCF_000164805.1 Carlito syrichta | reverse complement strand
CCCCATAAGGCCATAGGTAAAGGTCAAGAGAAAAGAGGCAGTATAGGAGAAGCAGGTGCATTGGAAAGCTGACCCATTGGCTCCTGGATCAAAATATGTTGTTTATAGCACTGATATAAGTAAATTTCACCATGAACCTTAAAACAATTTTTTTTCATATTGATTCAACATTATTAGAAACCAGGTTTCTCATAAAAATTGGCACAATTTTAGTAGATTTTGGTGTCCTTGATACTTTCTTATCTGTTACTCTTTGTATCTTACATCCTCTACATATTCTCTTATATCCTTTGTATCTTATATCCTCTACAGCTTGACAGGATTTGAGTCTGTTGAAACAACGAGTAGTGTTGGGATTAGGTCTTAGCAGGTATCATCATTTTCCTATAAGGTATTATCTTGTGGAGGTCATACAATTTTCTCAAATGGTGTCCAAACTTTTCCATGAAGGGAGAAAGGATTGCTTTTACTAGCAGTTTGGTAAAACTTTGGGCTTAATTTCTACAGTTTACTTGAAATCCGCCTATATGTGCTTTTCCCAGATTTTAGGAGCTCATTCTTTTCCAATTAATACTTTAGCATAAAAGATACTATGAAATTGAAAATGCAATTTATATTATAGTTCAACCACATTGGGGTTTGCCTTTGGCCTTGAATTATGGATATGTCTACAATGAGAATATAGAAACTGTTTCCCTGCCTGAAATTAAAATCCCTGAAGAAATAATTTTCTTTCATCAAGTCTTCAACGCAATTAGAAGCAAACAACCTTTTACTTCCAATAAAATGTTCTATGGCAGAAACTACTTTGTCATGAAAAGTATTACCCTTAGCTGTTTGATTGCAGTTAACTACAAGTAACACTTAAGTAATTGTTTTGCCATTGCATACCATGGATTAACAATGTTTCTTTCTTTCTCTCTCTCTTTTCTCTCTCTCTTTTCTCCTTCTCCTTCTCCTTCTTCTTCTCCTTCTTCTTCTTCTTCTTCTTCTTCTTCTTCTTCTTCTTCATCTTCTTCATTTTTTTTTTACAAGCAATGGAATGTCTTTAAATCTAATAAGAACAAATAATAAATTTCAGATTTTCTTCCTTAGAATTTTGGTCCCC
>NW_007170691.1:0-1044 GCF_000164805.1 Carlito syrichta | reverse complement strand
AAAAAAAACCCTGTTTCTGACTGACCTCATGGACTTTTCTTTGTCTTTATCATTTTAGTTTCACTTCCAGTACAAAGTATTTAGGTGTGGCAATCTTTTATTCTCTTGAATTTCACTGGAATTCCTGATTCTGATGTTCAAGTTTTTCATCTGTTCCAAAAAGTTTTAGCCATTGCCTCTTCCAAAATCACCTCTCCTGAAATATATTATTTCTTTGAATCTCCTACTTGATGTGTATTAGATCTTCTCCCTCTATCTTCCATGTTTCTTAATTTATCTTTGTCTCTGTGTGTTATCTTCTGGATAGTTCCTTCTTCTATCTTCCAGATTAACAGTTATCTCATAAGTTAAGTCTAATATGATATTTAGATAGTTCATTGACTTTCTAAATGTTAATTATAATTATTATATTTTTTATATCGAGATATTCTATTGTTATTTTTGAGTCAATGATTTTTACTTATTCTTTATCTTCATAATTTTTAAACATTTAATACATTTATTCTAGGTCTAATCATACTAATATCTGAAGTGTTTGAGTATCTTACTCTATTACTTGTTGCTTCACCTGACTCTTACTCATGGGATCCTTGTTATATCATATGTCCTGTGATTGGTGTTTGCAAGTCATATTCATTATAACTTCAACTGAAGGAAAACCTTGAGAGGTGTGTTAAAATTTGTTGCCCCCAAGTAAATTATTGTTGCTTCTACCAGAGATACTTGAAATCATCCACTTAGAATAACTTCAAATAAAGTATTGGTTTGAGGCATTTGGATTTTAGAATTACTATTAATTAGAATCATAAACCTAGTGATGGTCTCCTGTGGTTAGAAATTTTTAATACTCGTAAGTTCTATTTAGAGTCAAGTTTTGAATAGGCATGTTTCCTGCTATCCCTCCTTTTGTCTAGCACACTACATGGCTCAGATAAAGAGTCTCCAAATAGACCATCCGCCTTGCTTGGACTCTAAGCTTGCTCCCTCATTCTCTACCCCTCCCCTATAAGCTGCCATTAAAACTGAAGTCATAGGTCTCTGGGC
>NW_007170690.1:16914-47325 GCF_000164805.1 Carlito syrichta | reverse complement strand
GCATGGTAGCGTGCGCCTGTATTTTCAGCTACCTGGAAGGCTGAGGTGGAAGGATCGCTGGAGCCCAGCAGGTCGAGGCTGCAGTGGCCGGGAATGGCCACTGCACTCCAATCTGGGCTACAGAGTGAGACTCCAACTCAAAAAAAAAAAAAAAAAAAGATTTACTGGCATGAAAGCAAAATGGACTCTTTAGGTGAGGCATTTCCCAAAGAAATGTCTTTGAATTAGATTTTATAAGCAGTGGTCTATGACTTTCATTAAGGCCCTTTGTTCTTTTCTTTTTTTTACTCTCTATTCTCTGCATTATTCTACATCTTCTCTAATAAAGAGTTAGTTCCCCACTTCTACAGTGTTGGTGGGAGTGTAAACTAGTCCAACCTCTGTGGAAAGCAGTATGGCGATTCCTAAAAGCTCTAAATACCAACCTCCCATATGACCCCGCAATCCCCCTACTGGGAATATATCCTGAAGAACTCAAATCACTCTATAAAAAAGATACCTGCACACGTATGTTTATCGCAGCATTGTTCACAATAGCAAGAACCTGGAAGCAACCATGCTGCCCATCAAAAGAGGACTGGATTAAAAAAATGTGGTACATATACATGATGGAATACTACGCAGCCATAAAAAAGAACAAAATCATGAATTTCGCAGCAACTTGGATGGAACTAGAGTCTATAATACTGAGTGACCTCTCACAGAAACAAAGATCAGAGTATCATATGTTCTCACTCATATAGTGGACCTTGAACATCCAATGTAATACTATAAAAAAATGACTGACAGTAGTGGGAAACCATGGGAGGGGGAGGGAGATGGGATTAACGGTAGTAAATATCTGTCTGGGGACGGGGAAACACCTCTTATCAACAAGGGTGCCTGAAGGAAACGTATTTGTATACCTAACCCTTAACTGTACCCCATAATATCATAATAAAAAATATTGATTATTAAAAAAAGAAAATAAACAATAAGATCAAATGAAGATTTTATGTAGGAAAGAGAACAGATCCAAGGACTGAGCCTGGAGCAGCCAGACCTTCAGAATTCAAGAGGATAAGAAAAAATCAGCAAAAAGACCTAAAATTGGTGTCTGTTGGGGTAAGAGGAAAATCAGAAAAGGCTAGAAACTAAGTGAAAATGGTTTCAAAGAGAAGAGTATGAATAATATTGTGATAACTCCCATTCCAGGACTTCATGACACTATGGATATCTAGAAACACATGTAGAACAGTTAGATCTCTGTTCTGTGGTGATTTGTGCTTATAAGAACTTGCTACATGTATATATAACATAAAATATGTAAATTACTCATTTTCTGTAGAGACATTATAAAAATAATGAACTAGAATAATATCAGGAATGTTTCATAGATTATTATAATTTAATTTTGCTATAGTTAAAATATTTTGGTCACTTGCCTTCAACAAGTGGTTCTACATTAAACTTTGTATTTTTCCCAATTATGTCTTGGAGCAAAATATTTTTTAAAAAAATATAAATAAGATGTATTGATTGGATGGCTAGCCTATTCAATGACCAAAAAACTCCAATGGTTTAACCAAGGTGTATTTCTCCCTCACGTTAAAAGTACAACATAGATGGTCAGTGAGGATATTCTCTATATAGTCCTTCAGGGATACGGTGATAGAGACTCTGCCATCTTATAACTGTATTATCTGAAGCACATGGCCTCCTAGGGTTCGGCAGCAGTAGAAGAGAAGACAGGACAACAGGACAATTGGTGGGATCCTTTGAAAGACTTGGTTTTGCAATGGCTTTAATAGCTTTCACCAACATCCCACTGGACAGAACCCAATTATGTGACTTCAACTACAAAGAGACCAGGGAAATGAGTCTCCCTATCTATCCATGAATGGAAAAATTAAACAGCTTGGTGGCCAGATGGCCTTTCTTATACTACAGGAATGGGGAACTAGAAAAAGAAAAGTGTCAATAAAATACATTTCTGTATGAAATTGATGACTGCTTTGCTTTGGAATTGAGTCTTGTATTTCTTGCAAACAAATTCCCATCTCCTTTTCAAAGAACTTTAGGAAAACATTTACAGCAAGTGCCTAGAATGAAACCTACCCTACCAGGGTGCAAAAGGAAAGATAAGCAAGGAAGAATGTGGTAGCCGATGTATGGTGATAATAGGCAAAATAATAGATGTGGTCCAGTATGGAGTATATTTTGACAAGCAGGTCCAGCAAAAACTCCATAAAGATACCAAACTCAAATTGTAGGCAGATAACATCAAAATGAACAAGCAAATGATTAACCTCACCCACATAATCACTCAAAGGTAGGTCTCCAATCTTCAGATGAGGGAAGATCCCAGCCCTTGAAACACGTTTGAAGTGAGCTAAAAGGAAAAAGGGTTTGGATTAGAAAACCAGGTTATCAGTACAGAACACAAAGTACAAGTTTTCTATATTGACGACACATTAGAATCTGCTGGGGCACTTATCAGAGGCTCTCACCCCCACCCCCAGCCCAAGACCAATGAAAGCATCTGAGGGTGGGTTCCAGAAATAAGTGATTTTTCAAACCTCCCAGATATTTCTAATATTTAATCAAGGCTGAGAACTTATAAGCAGATGAGCACTGGGTGATAACTTGTACATCTTTGATATTTCCAAATAAAGTCAGGACTGTCTTAGATGCTGGAGGTCTGGAGAACCATAGGATAATTTTTTTTAAATGTCTCTAGCTACTAGTAGCCCTTACTTAGCTGTGCAAATGTACATACGTGTAAAATATACAATGTTCACAGAACCTGACATTATTTGTCAGCTTTTTGAAAATACCCACAAAATAATTGTCACTGTGAAAATACAATAGGAAGTCACAATGGTTTCTTCCCATTTTTGCTTAAATTTTAAAATATCTAAACTATTTCAAAATATTTAAAAATCTTATTACTCAAAAGTAGGACTAAATAGTTGAGTGTTTCTAAAAGAGGGGAACTTGTTGGTAATTAAGACCTTCAGTATAAGGTAATAGGGAAGCCTTGGATTATAAACCTTAGGCAGTGCTAATTTTTCAATCCTGAAATCCAGTTGGAATTCCCGCTACAGTTACAGTTGTTGTACTCCATTATGCCCAAGCCATCAGACTCAGTGCTTAGAGTGGTCCAATAAGACAAACAGAAGCAACATTACCATTTTAAGTATTTATATCTCTCCCTTTTCTCCTACTAATAACACCAAGGACACCATAAACATAGTTGTCATGGAAACGATAATATCAAATAAAACACTGTTGGGTTTTTGAGGACTCTACATGTGTGACTGGGAATAAAAAGAATGAAAATTTTACAAGTGTGGCCTAAGGGAATGAAATGGCCACTGGGTCTTGCCCTGACTTAAGGGTTTCAAAAACGTGCTTTTACCAGTATCCTGAAAGAAATTAATCCATGTACAGAAACAAAAGCTTATTGGATCCATGAAAAATTATCGATGGTAACCTTAAGCCTTGGTATAATTTCGATCGAATGATGGTTAATATTTCTAAGTAATTCCTTCCTTCCTTTCTTCATTCACTTGTTCATTTACTCCTTCAACAAGCAATTGTTGACCATCACTGCATACTAGACAAATACTAGATGCTGGACACACAAAGATGAATAACACATGTGTCTTGTTATAGAACACATTCTACGAAACCAACTAATGCATAAGGGACGAATTTGTACTTGTACACTTGAGTCCTACTTTTAAATAATTGATATATGAATATCTAAACTTATGAAAAATAAATGAATAAATGATGTTGCTGGTTCCTCCCCAAAAAAGTCATGAAATAATTCACCTCTGAATTCTTTCAAATAGTGAATTATCTTAAGACATTTAAGAGTTATTGATGACTGAACACTTGATTGCGGGATTAGAAGGAGAATAAAGCAGTGGTTCTCAACTCTGGTTGCTCATTTGAAAAATTTGTGGATCCTTTAAAACACCAATATCCAGAGCCCTATTTGAAACCAATTGAATAACAATCTCTGGTAGTTGGAATTGAGCATCAGTATTTTTAAAGCTTTCCAGGATTAATCTAAATGTGCATCCAGGGTTGAGAATTATTGCACTAGAGTAGGGATTGGGATAATATGGCCCATAGGCCCAATCCTACTCACCAATTATTTTTGTAAAAAATAAGTTCTGTTGGGCCGGGCTCGGTCGCTGAGCCTGTAATCAGCACTTTGGAAGGCCGAGGCGAGTGGATTGCCCGAGACTGAGGGTTCGAGACCTACCAGGGCAACTTGGCGAGACCTCGTCTCTACAATAAATCAAAAACTTGCCGGCGTGGTAGCGCGCACCTGTAGTTCCAGCTACTTGTAAGGCTGAGGCGAAAGGATCGCCGGAGCCCAGCAGGTCGAGGCTGCAGTGGCTGGGAGCATGCCACTGCACTCCAGCCTGGGTGACAGAGTGAGACTCCAACTCAAAAAAAAAAAAAAAAAAAGGTTCTGTTGGAGCGTCGCCATGTCCATACATGTTACCTATGGCTGCTTTCATGCAACAATGGCAGAATTAGGTAGCTGGGACACAGGGTTGACTAGTGGTGAATTAGTTGAATAGCGTCACTGAGACCATATGACCCACAAAGCTAAAAGTACTTTGTCTCTGGCTCTCTATACAAAAGGTTTGCAGATCCATTGCTTGAAGGAAGGAAAAACACTGATAATTTTAAATGTCCAGCTATTAATTATCTACTACTTTTTTCAGAAAGAAATAAAGCAATCTTGAAATTATTCTGACAGCTGATGAAAAATGTATTCTATTTAATAAAACTTTACTGACGTGCAACTGTTCAGAAGCATGCTCCTTAATGATGTGACGGTTGTTAAGTCTTTGACTCCTAGCTTCAAATCCACTCTGACCATACTCAGATTTGTGGTATGTATTAAATTTGGAAGTCTGCAAAACATTTCTGCTTTGCCAGCTGGTCTTCATTAGACTCTGCCAATAGAAGGCAATAGAGAAACATTGCAAGCCTGGAGGAGAAAGGGGTTTGCTACTTCCTGTTTGCTTTTACTTCTGTCAGCATTACCTTATTATGTAATGCTTCTTTGCCCTAGCGATGGTAATTCATTCCAGTAGCAATTGATTCCAGTTTGCAATTTTGCTGATACTCTCAAAACTAGCCTAACAGTGTACCCTCGGAGACACCATCACTCACTGACAAAGTTCTCTTAAGGTCTAGTTCCCAGCCCTGTGGGCCACTGCTTCAAGTTTAGAGACACCAGCACAAGCCAAAACTGTCATGTCCCCAGAGCGCCCCCCTCCTTCAAGCTTCTTCATTTTAATAATGTCAACTTCTCATTTTTTATTTTACTTTTTTGTTTGTTTGTTTTGGAACCAAGCTCTAGTGATGAAAATGCTTACTGCAGCTGAATGATACTACCTGAATGATATTTTAATGCTTTTTTCCTTTTCAGTTTTTCAGTGCCTAGGAATATTATTGATATTCAATTATCTCTGCTAATATTACTGGTGTGGTTTCTATCTCCAGTGTGTGAGAAAGCTATTGTCCACTAAAAGGCTTAGGAATTATAAATTATCATTGAACCCTGTACTTCATAAAGATCAATGAATTCAAACTATTGTGTGGGAAATAGAATGCTAAATTTGAAGACATTATGCTCTCTCTAATATAATCTATCTGTATATTCATTAATAAAGTCTTATTTATGCACTATATAGCAGAATGGGCTTTGTCACTGTGCATAAAATGGATTGTGACTTCTGAGGAAATGCTTCTTTTACTCTTGATGGGAACTAATAAACAAGAATTCACTGAATGTTTACAATAGTAAATGCTGCAAAGATACAATTTGGGGCATCTCACCCCAGCCTGGTCATTCCCAAAAGATGAAGGTCAGACACAACATGGGTAAATCAGGTAACTTCTACCAATTCACTGAACCCAAAATGTAACAGGCCATTTCATCCTTGTAAATAAGCTGAAAACTGGAGTTTGTTAACATGGAATTAGAAACAAGAAAAGGGACAAGTAAACTAGAGACAAGCCTATCTGCAATTTCTATTTGGTCCATGATTTGCTCTTTAACATTCACCTTTTGAGCTGATTTATATGGACTAGTTTGTTTTCATTTTTTGGTAAGTTTCCTTTTAGAATATGACTACCTGACCACTATTGAATCCAAAGAAAAAAGAAGTAATTAAATATTAGATTTGTAGAACCGAGAAGTTAGCAAATGACAGTCCACCGGATAAATCTGGCTTGCCATTTGTTTTTGTAAATAAAGTTTTATTGGCACATAGCCATGCCAATTCCTTTATGTATCGTGGTGTCTGCTTTTACTACAATAGCAGAATTGAGTAGTTGCAACAGAGATTGCATGGCCCTCAGAGCTGGAAATATTGACTCTCTGGCCATTTACAGAAGTTTACCAATCCCTGGCATGGAGAGGAGGAACAAGTGCCTGTCATTACAATGGGGCACGATGGCATTTATTATTATGTCAGTCACAACGTCTAGGGAAAGCTCTGGTTCTCAAGTTTTTCCCATGGCAACCAACCACATGCTTAAGTTAAAACACCCTGCCAGTTCTTCTGCACCTATCAATACTTTGTTCACCTTCTAAGATCCTGTATGGATTCCCTCTGTGTCACTCAAACGCTCCTTACTAACCGTGGTGGGAATCATGCCTCTTCCTTCTACCACCAGTTTGTTTCCAACTGGATTTTAGGCTCTCTTAGAAGTAGGAAGTATTTTCATTCATCTTTTGCACTATGCTTTGCACAGGCCTTGTACAGAACAACTAGTTAGTAATTATTGTTTGATCAACAGTATTTAGAGAAACTCACAAAAGCTATCCCAGACACCAATGCATTTGTTTATTTCAGAAAAGAGCACTTGAATTATCATCACGTACTATTGTGTGTCCTGTATGTCAGAAACTGACTTCAAGCCATTGTCTCCAAAATGGATCTGGTAATTATTAGATAAAAGACTAAATATATAAAATGAAGAATAAGGAGGCTACCTATCTTTGTAACCCTTGTGTTTCCACATAATACCTGGTTATGTTAAGCATAAAAGCATATAGGCCAAAAGAAACTAAGTTGATAGATGATAGATAGATAAATAACCAGATAAATCTGTTAAGATTCTAAAACAGCATAAGGACTGCTTTACTTCTCCCAAGTGATTTCTGTTTTATTGAGAATTTAACCCTTAATAACGCAATAATAACATATTTTAAGTGCTACAATTTCAGATAGCATTAATGGTGAGAGTTAACACCAAGTACCACACACAAAAATTTATTTAGTAAAACTTCATTTTCCCAAACATTAAGGAAAACAGACAGTTCAGGGGGAATAAAAGGAAAAAATGCAATTTATTCAGTTTTGTCCAGTAGAGAGACTCTTGAAATGCCAAGCAATAATCCAACTAAACAATAAGCATGAGGGACTCTTTAAATTATTAATCCATGCTGTTGGATCACCACCAGAACAATGGGGCACAGCCAGCCCCTGATGTTCCATGCCACTTCACTGATGCTTCCTTTGTTGCCTCTTATTTTTCCCCTTCTGTAACCTGCTAAGATTTGTTTTCTTCAAAAGCTTATCAAACATCTCTTGGGTCAAAGAGGTTCAATGCCTAAGGCTCTTGTAAAAACAAATATAGGCAAGGGCCTCTATGATTCTTTTTCTAACAGGTTAAACTAAATGCCAAAGTGACAGAAAAATAAAGGAGTGAGAGGTGGAGATGTTGGTATTGATAGTAATTTTCAAAATAGGATGTTTTTGTTTTAAAAGTAATTTTGCCATGTCTGTTCAAGTAGAAGCTTGTTTGTAATAAGCTTTCAGTAAGTATTTAGCCTACAAATTAAATAATGTTAAATGACTATATGCATATACAAGCAAATATACTTAAATAAATATCACTCCAACTTATAGGGCCATTTTTTCTGTCAACAGAGTAATTTGTATCCCATATACCATAATAAACAAAATTCCAAGATGACTCAAAAATTTCTCTACAAATGCCTAAAATTCTAAGACTGATGACTCAGTTCTTTTTGGTAATGCAAGGTTCATCAGAATGCAATCTCCATAAACTCAGGGACCATACAATGCCTTGTTCACTATTATATTCATAGTCATTGGCACAGTGCCTGGCATAAAGGTACTCAATTATTTGTTGCATAATGCACTGCCCTCTACCTAAAAATGTCCTTGAGATATAAACTTATGAGCTTCTTATCCCTTCAGGATGAGTGAGTTTTTCAGATTACCTTTAGTTGTAAAGAATTTATCAGGACACTTGCACACCTGTTCTCCTTCTTACTACTAAGGGAAATTATATCATTATCTTCTTTTGGTGATTTTTTTTAGAACAAGTATAGGTGAACAGGCCTAAAAAAAAAAAAAAAAAAAGGAGGTAGCTCATGTGGGGTGGTGACAGCCCCAAAGATGAGGGAAGGCAGCAAGCTTCTGAGATCCCCATAAATGGTGATCAATACTTAAAATAAGAAACTCCAAATAGCCACTGCTAGTCTTCTATCTCAGTAAGCTAAAAGAAAACAAGACTGGAAAGAGAGAGTGTCATTCCAAAGTTCTGTATAAATTTTGCTTGTTCTTGGTGAGCTACCCATTTTTACAATCAAACAGCGTTTCTTTAAATGCTAGCTTTGTGATACAAAATGGTCTTCCATCTCAGGGTCTAAGAACATACTTCTGACAAATTTAATTTGGTTAACTCACAGGCACCATTCACCAAAAATAGGATACAAAAGATAAACGTATCTGTCGTGTTGCCTTTGGAGGCTCTGGCTTCAGCACAGAAAGTCTGCATGAGTTCTTAGCTTCCGGTCTCAATTTTGTCTGCACATTGGAATTACCTGGGTCCCACCTCTAGCATTTCTGTTATAGCTGGTCTGGAGTGTAGCCTGACCATCAGAATTTTTCAAAGCTTCCTAGATGACTCTATTGTGCAGCCAGTTTGTCCAGGACTGGAGGGGGTTCCCGGAACTGAAGGAACTCCAGAAGTGTGAGACTTTAAGTGCTAGAAACAGGAAAGTCCTAGGAGGGGAGGACGAGGACAAGTTGGTCACCCTAACCTTGCTCTCAGGGGTGTATTTTGATGTGGGAATTGGGGAGGAGGAATATTGTATGCATTTTAGCAATAGTGAGGTTGGCTATAGAGCCAACTACCTACTACAGAATTACAGAAGGCATCTAAAATAGATTTGTGTCAGATGGCATGTTCTGAATTTTATCATGTACAATTCCTTGGAAGGTTCATACGTCTCATATTTCCTTCTTCCTCTATCTTTTGCAAGTAGGCGCTTGTTCCTGAGTGTGAGCTGTCTTCTTTTAATTAGAAAAGGAAGTCTCCTGTCACAAGTGGATTCACTTCCATTAGCCTGTGCTTTAGAAATTTGAGCCCCTTCCTTTCCACTGGGTCAATGGTAATTGATAGTTGTCAATAGTCTAGTCAGGGAGACTCCAGCATATCACTCCTTTAGGAGGCTGTCTAATTCAGGGTTTTGACAAATTTCAATGAAATTAACTAATGATGGCAACCCCTCACCCAGAATATTCTCTTTGGGAGAGTCACCAAGTAAAATATGCATGGTTTCTCTCTCTTTGGGAATCTCCTAAGAAGGACTGACAGAGAAGTGCCAACAAAGAAAACCAAAATCTCATCACAAATAATTCCTCTTCTATGTTATAAATAATGATTATTTCAAAATACATGCAGAAGTAAGAGACTGATTTCAATTCAAACCAAATATGGCAAAATTATGGGAGATGCAAAAGATTGAGGACAGAAGTGAGTGTCAGGCCAGACGAGGCCTCTTTTGACCATTTGCTAAGAGACAAGTTTGCTGACGGAGGACCCACTCCCAGTTGCAAAATGTAGACATACTCAGAGGAAATCTCCATTATATGCACCAACATTTCACTGCCTATTAAAGCAAATAACTTTGCTTTAATACTTGCAAGGTGAGAAAAATAAGCCGTCCTATGTAGTTATAAAGTTGCTCTTTTCCAAGCTAGTCTTCATTTCTATGAGTGTTCTTTCTAGGTCTCATGTGATCTGTTCATCTTGGTGTCTTTCTTGTGAGCCTGCTTATAAGCTTTTAGGCTGGAAAGACTGACCCTAAAATAGCAAAATGAGACTCGAGAAATGGCCCTGCCTTTTGTGAGATTAAGCACATCTTCCAGAATCAACAGTGCTGAGGTGGTGGTAAGGGTTAGCTTCCATGTCCCATGTGCTATTTCTGCTTGATGCTCCTGCAGCTTCATATAGAGATAGATAGACAATCTATGTTCTTTGGCTCATCCACAACACTATTTGATTTTATATAAAACTGCTAGAGTGTGTCAAAAGTTACTTACTGAGCATGTTAAACCTGAGTTTGCTTCCCAAGCGTCTCACACCACACATAACAGTCACATTACTTTGCATAGAAATCAAAGAAACGGACAGCTTCCCACTGTGTATGCTATTTCATGGCCTATAGCATGGCAAGGTGACTTTTAAATTGATCTTGCTCACATGTAAGATAAAGAAGATTTTTCTTTTAAGTTCAAAGGTTTTATATTACTTTACCTTCAGGTCTGCAGCTTTAGAAAATGGTTGACAAGAAATAGGAAAGGTAGGGGTTCTTTAAGCTGTGGCCACCATCTGTGCAGGCTGAATTCTGTCATACCTGAGCAGAGAGAATTTTCTAGATCATGAATCAGAGCAAGGGGCTGGTGTAAGCTGAGCTCCAGGGGAGACAAGCAGCATCGGCCTGGCAGCCTGTCAGTACCACTTAGCATCACCGCCTGTGTTAATGTGGAAGAGCCCCCAGGACAGCAGGAGGATGAGAAAAATAAGAAGAAAGCAGCACAAATAAGAAATAAGCGAAGGAGAGAATCTAATTAAAATAGAGTAACTGAAGAGATAACTTCCATTGCAGTAAAGATATTTTTAGAAGCACCATGCTAGCATTTTATTCCTGAAAACACCCACTGCTGTCACCAATATATTACAAATCTCTAGGTGCCTTCTCAAAATTGGACATTGGCCAATTCTCTCCTGCTCTTGCTTATAATAGGAACAGGATGTGCTGTGTCTGCTATTTGAAATCTAGATTTTTTTTCATCCTTTCCATAGAGCCCAAATCGGAATTTATGATGTCACAGATGCTGTTTAGGTAGGTTTCCATTTTGTTGCTTTTTTCTTTATTTATTCTTATTTTTATTTCTAGGTAACCACAAACACAGAATTCAGCCTAATAACACAATGAAAACTATATTTGTATGTTGACTGGGAAGAATCTAAATCTGATTACACTCGTTCTTCACAGAAAACATTTTATGAAGGAATAAAAGTTGTAATTAAGTGTTCTTCCCACTTATAGTAATTTAATTAAAATACTAAAGTTATTGATTTTTTTTGAAACTATTAAAAGGCACCCAAGCTGCTGGTTCCAGGCAGTTGCTGGCAGACCATTCACTCATGGAGTATAATTTTCTATTTCCTCCAGTACAATGAAACCCTTTATTAAATGCTTTCTCACTGTGGACAGATTGGTTTATAGTTGAACTAAGCAGGGATTTATAATCCCTTGCTGCTATTTGCTTGCCCTTCAATTCAGACTCTGCCAACACCACACAGATTTATCTCCTTAGCTTTGAAAGGACTTTGGATTTGGGGTGGTTTTATTTCACAGACTGAAGTAGTCTCAACACAAGAGATTGTGCCAAACAAGTGGAATTTGGAAGGACTGATTAACTTCAGTTTGTTCAAGATCATACATGAGCCAATCCAGATGAGAATGGAAGAAATATTACCACCAGGCTGCTTGAGTATCTTCACATTGCAGTTGGATTTTTCCAGAGTGATCTCAGAGAGAATTCAAGGAAGAAGGTGCAATGCCATCTATAGCCTAGTCTCAGAAAGCACAGATCATCACTTCTGCCATATACTCTTTATACGAAGTGAATCACAAGGTCAGCCTGTACCCCTGAGGATGGAAAGTAAATCCCATCTCTCTCTCTCTTTTTTTTTTTTTTTGCTAAGAGAATAAAGATATATATATATATAAAGATGTGGGGTACATTTCAAGATTAGGTATACAAGTGGATATCATACAGGTAAAGTTTGGGCCTCTCTTTGGTCCCCACTTTGCCTGGTTTGAGATCAGGTACCCTTATTGATGTTCTGCCCCCTCCACAACCCGGCAGTATCCCACTACTGCCAATCCTTTTCTTATAGTATTATGGTAAGTATTCAGGGTCCACTTATGAGTGAGACCATGTAGTGCTCTCTTCTGTGTTTCTGTGATAGATTACTGAATATTATAGACTCTAAATCCATCCAAGTTGTCGTGAAGTCCATATGTTTGTTCTTCTTTATGACTGCATAATATTCCATTGTGTATATGTACCACATTTTTAAAAATCCAGTCCAGTTTCGATGGGCAGCAGGGATGATTCCGTGTTTTGCTACTGTGAATAGTGCTGCAATGAACATGTATGTGCAGGTATCTTTTTTGTAGAATAATTTGAGTTCGTCTGGGTATATTCCCAGTAGGGGGATTGCTGGGTCATATTGAAAGGTCAATGTCTAGTTCTTTTAGACATCACCACACTGTTTTCCATAGAGGTTAAACGAGCTTGCATTCCCACCAACAGTGTAGAAACGTTCCCTCTTCTCCACATCCTCATCAGCATCTGTTGTTGCTTGTTTTATTAATGATTCTTACTGGGGTTAGGTGGAATCTCAATGTGGTTTTGATTTGCATTTCTCTGATGACTAACGAGGCTGAGCACTTTTTCTTGTGTCTGTTGGCTGCCTGTATATCTTCTTTTGTGAAGTGATTATTCATGTCTTTTGCCCACTTTTTAATGGGGCTTTTTGACTTTTTCCTTTTGGCGCATTTGAGTTCCTTGTAGATCCTGAATGTTTGTCAGATATACAGGCCTTTGTCAGATATACAGTTGGCAAACATTTTTCCATTCTGTGGGCTGTCTTCCCTCTCTCTTGATGTTTTCTTTTGCTTTGCAAAAGCTTTTCAGTTTAATGAGGTCCCAATTGTCTATCTTATCTCCCTTATGGCATGGACATCTGGGGTTTTGATCAGGAATTAGTTGCCTATTCTGATTTCTATAAGGGTGTCTCCTGCGTTTTCTAAGATTCTTATAGTTTGAAGTTTTACGTTTCGGTCTTCAGCCTGCTGACCTCCAGCGATCCTTCCGCCTCAGCCTTCCATGTAGCTGGAACTACAGGCTCGCGCTACCACGGCCGGCTAATTTTTTGATTTATTGTAGAGATGAGGTCTCGCCTGCCCAGGCGGGTCTCAAACCCGCGGGCTCAGGCAATCCACTCACCTCAGCCTCCCAAAGGTGCAGGATTACAGGCTGAGCCACTGAGCCCGGCTTGCTAGACTCTTGTTGAGAATTTTTGCATCTATGTTCATTAGGGTAAATCCCATCTTTTAAAGAGAGAATATCAAAGAATTTGTGAACATATTTTAAAACCACTACACACTTGCTTTTCCTTCTACCTGAATTCTTCCTTTTAATAATATTAAAACATCTCACTCCTCCACTTTGTTCAAGTGTTGGCTCAGATGTTACCACTAAAAAGAGGTCTTTTTTTTACCTTCTTTCATTCACAATAACATCCAAGTCCCTCTCAATGCTATTTCCCTGATTTTTCTTCAGAACACTCCATTATTATTTGATATTATATTGATATTATATTATATTATGATTTGATATTATATTATATATATATAATAGATTCATCTATTTCTTTATAGCTGTCTTCTCTACTAGAGAGGAAGCTCTACAAAGTCAAGGGGTTTGCATCTTATTCACCATCATATCTCCAGTGCCCAATAAATATTCACTGTTGAATGAATAAACTCATTTATTTTCAAATTTAGCAAATATTTATTGAAGATCCATTATTTGCAAAGATACTAGACCAGAAGGAAAGGGCTTTATATTGGGAGATATGACGAAACAGTTATTAAAACAAATTTTCAAAGGTCTAGATGTTCAAGTAGTGTTTTCCACAATGAGTTGCCCAGAGTATTAATAGATGTTGTTCAGAAAAAGAGTTCAAGAGCTAATGAGAAACAAAATTAAACATTTTTATTGCCACACAACTTCTCAAAACTCTTAATATGGTAACATATCATATGAATCCCCAAAAGAAGAAGTATAATATATTGAACTTCCAAAATTTATTTGATTATGACATTTTCATTTACATTAAAACAAGATGGAAGAGTGAGACTTGAAGGGCAGAGATGAGTTCTTGAAAGAAAAAAGGTGAATTAAATTTGAAACAATGAGAAGACAATAGTGACCTGGAAGATGGGGAGTTAGAAAGTTCAGCTGAATGGTCTGGATATTCTGTAGAACATACGAGACAATCTTGGCTGCTCAGATTGAGGGAGACAGGAATGATACTGAGACCTTGAGAGGTGGGGAAAATGTCTGCAAAGGAAAGGAAATCTAAATAAAAGAACAGCAGAGCCATTGCAAGGGCCAACCAGAGGCCACATCAGATGAATCTGGAGTGGTGTTAACAAATACATTTTCATGATTTTATCCACCCCAAAGACACACTTCATGTTAATGGAAGAAAAAAATAAGAATGGTAATCCAGGGGCTTGAATTGACCTGACAAAGTCCACATAAGTTTAATGAGAAAATACTAATTCTAAAGCTCAAGAAGGAAGCATTGAATGGGTGTACCCAGAGTAAAAGTGAGTATGAAGGCAAGTGAGGTCCAAATTCATCATGAAGAATAAAGAAGTGAAAGAGAGCACGGTAAAGAATATTTGAGAGAGAGAGCTAGAGATATGTCTGATAAAGATTTTGAGATCTAAAAAGACAAGGCATGGGTTCAAGGTCATGAATATTGGGCTGTTCTAATTGAGGATGAAATACAGATTGGGAATACAGTTGGGAATGGCTGTAATGGAAGGAAAGTTAAGTGCTGAAGCAGCAGCTTGCAAATTTTCTCCAGTCTTCATACATTCATCTATTCTGTATGTCCTTCAAATACAGGAGCCCTGTCGCTTCATCTGTGCATCCTCTACTTGAAACCCTGTGTCTAGAACATAGTGGGACAGTCAGTATGCAATGGATGAGTGGATGAAAGGCTGCAGAGATAAACAGGTAACAATGCAAGAATTAAAGTTTCCCAGGGTGTTTACAGGACAGTGGTGAAGGTGAGCACAGAGTCCTGTGCAAATGTGACTAACTAAATGCATCTATCCCTGTCCAAGTTGTAAAATTTTCATTTAAAGGACTGTGTTAAAAAGCTCAGAGTCCTTTTTATTTCAGTGCATCCCGAATACTGGGGTCTTGACTTAACCGACTGGATTACTGTTGCAACTAGTTCATTTCACTATACCTCGTCTGTCTCCATTTTTATTCCTCTTCCCATGGAAACCTTGATGACTTATGGTGAACCTGTAACCTTAGAAATTGCAATATTGTCTTGATTGCCCCAAACCCTGGCCTAGACTGGCAACCCTTCCATCCTGGGAACACTCACCAAACAAAGAAACAGTTGACTCAAAGAAAAGTTCATGCTTAATAGCAAAGATCTGGAATAAATGCTGATGAGCAAACCATAAGTTGGAAGATAATACACAGCAAATATCAAGTCTCATACCCCAACATTACTGACCATAAGTGGAGTTTCAGGGCATTAGAAAACCAACAAGGGCTTCTAAGACTTTAGTGGATGCAAATACTCAGCCCTCAGAATCCAATTCATAGGGATGCAGAGGATTCTGATGATCTGCATTTTAACAAGCACTCTCAGTGATTTTTGTGCAAGTGGTTCCAGATACTTTGAAAAATGCACCCTAAGCTTTTTGTCAGTGGATGTCAGTATTGAAGAGATTTACGGATAGTAATGTGGCCCAGAAGGAGGGACTTGTCAAAAAATCTCAGTTAATATAGCAAGAACACTGCCCTTTTTTTCTGGGACAGTGAGTTTTTTGGAGGTCACTTTGTGTGATGAGGCAGATGCAGAACACCAACCATATCTCAGGTTGTCTCTGTCCATAATTTTACTGCTGTGCTGCAATCTACCCCTCTAATTATAGCTGGTGCCTCTGAGGGACACTTTAGGGAGGAACGTAGGGAAGTTTTTCTATTGGTGATAGAGGGCAGATAAAGAGAAGCTTTATAGTATCTAGTACATAGCCACACCCCAGAAAAGCAGCTCCTGGCACTTGTAAAGTGTGTTTCTGTAACAGATAAAATGAACCATATAAATGCAAAGTAATATAAACTGAGAGTATCTTATTGTGAACACCAAGTGAAAATTACCCAAACTGTTATTGACACAAAATGCTGAATAAAAAGCAGAAATTTCCAGCTCTTTCCCAAGGAATCTGCTTTGCTGTTCTTTGGGCTCCAGCAGTCCAGGAGGAAAGAAAGTGCCTCTGGGTACATTCACCAGCTGTTAAGAATCCACATCAGGGCACTGTCCAATGCTTACATTTCTTTTTTCCCAGAAGTTCATAAAGCACCTTGGCTGACCCTTCTCCATCACCTCTTAAAAAGACAAAAACGCTATCACCAGCTTAGCCATTAGCAGGGACACGATCAATTCTTTCATTTTCTTTAGACATGGTATATACATGTAGGTGAAAGGAATTAACATCCCTGTCACGTGTAAGTCTCATTCTCTTTCAATCTCTCTCGCCATGAGCAAACCCCTCCAGATCCTCACATCCATTCACAGAGTTTCCAGTCACAGAGTTTCCAGCATCCTTGAAGTTCGCCACAATTCTCTTGCAACCAGAACCTCAAAGACAACAACAGGCCTTTTTTTTTTTGACAGTAGCTATATCTTTTTGTGCACACAAAGGCAGGAAAAAAGGGAAGCCCTCCTCCGGGGAGAAGTTTTTAAAGTGTAATCAAATCTGCTCCTGGTCTCAGACACAAAAACCCAGAACTAACCATAGTGATCTGCAATGACCTCCTCCTTTGTCTAGAGGCAGACAGTAATTGATTTGACCTGCTTTATGGAGACAGTCTCCCAGGCATGACTGAGTGCTAATTGCTACTAATGAGGTGGCATTTTAAAACTGGCTGTGGTCTTGAGCTTCCTGTCCTCTTTCCTCCAAGAGGCATTCCTGACCCTGGGTTACAAGTAAAGCTTCCGGCAAACCATCACCCATAACAAGCTCCACTTCCCCAGCTGCTGAGGGTTATGTTAAGAAGGGCAAATTGCATTGCCTTTCAAAAGAGTTACCTGGCTGGCTGAATGAGCAGCTTATGAAGATGTACCTAGGCAATGCAGCTCTTCAGGAAATGAACTCCAAATGTTACAGGATCACTGGGAATTATTTTCATAATGACTTTTACTGGTTCAGTTCATTTCCCAACATTCATCTCTCTTACCCAGAGGAAAGCCCACAAGCCCTAATCCATGAAACAATGTTTTCTTGCTAATCATTTCTCCGGGGCTCTTAGCGTTTGCGTTAATGCCCTCAAGTCTCAAAATTAGCATGTGGTAACACTCTTCAAGTTATGATCAATTGTCAAATTAATTTTAGCTCCAGCAAAGCAAAAATACAAACCCCTTGATAGGCTGTGGAAAAAAATATACCTTAGATGATACAACCACCTACAGCAGTGGTCATCAAACTTTTCTGTAAAGAACCAAGTGGTAAATATTCCAATCTTTGTGGGCCATACTTTCTCCATCACTACTCAGCTCTGCTGCCATAGTGTGAAAGCAGCCATAAGCAATATGCATGGTATGACCTGGGTTCCAGTAAAACTTTATTTACAAAAACATGCGTCCAGTTGGATTTGGCCTGTAGGTCATCATTTGTCAACTCCTAACCTTGAGTAAGCTTTCCAAAAATACTTCAAGTCTGGATCTATACCAAAGTATCATAACCACAAAATGGCCCAAGAGGTCTGAAATCCCCTATAATTACTAATTTTATTTGATATAGTTAAGGTCTCATGAGAGTCACATTTTGTAAAAAAAAAATGAAAAGCCTCAATTTCTTCACCGGTGAAATAAAAGGCTAGCCTTACTATTCCTAGATTCTTTTCCAGGCCTAACCTGTAAAACTCCTCCAATTCTACAATCTCAACATTCTGACCACATATGTTAACTTTACAAATTATTTCAGAGTTGACCACACAGATGTTTCACATTCCTCAGTTCTATTTTTTTAAATTATTCAACTCCAGTAACACTCAGAGCATCTTCTAAGATCCAGGATCACTGTGGATAAATGCAAATGTGAATAAGATCATGGCCTCTATTGCCAAGGATTTCCTAAAGCACCCCCAACTCAAAACTAGAAATTCATTCTTACATACTCCTTGCCAACACACACATTCTTGTCTTCCAGTTTCTCTCTTCCAAGACGAATTCCACTTTTATACTACATCTTTCAACTGCCCTGTCTTCTTCTCTAGGCAATATTTTGGTGCATTTGTTATATATGTCTATACAACTAGTGTTGTTCTTAAATGTGTTGCTTTTGTATCTTGTGTTTTTGGCAAAACAATTTAAGCAGTTCTTCTAAATTTCTGTGACTATGAACATACTATATGCACAATCTAGCAGGAGACAAAAAAACTAAATTATAATAGAGATGCAGGCGTGCAACTGTTTTATGTTAATACCGAACAAGAAGAAACAATAGTTTGGAAATAGGTGCCTTGGGTAATGCTCCTATTAAGTGAAGAAATTGTCTCATGTAATTAAGATTGTGTGCTTTGGATTACTTTTAATTTTACTTTTGGCTACTCACACTGATAAATTCCTGGAATTAAGGTATAGTTAGCTTGTGTGGGAAGCATAGGCCTCTTGCTATTACTATTACCACAAATTACCCCCACTGTATATCTGCCTTGAGTTAGACAAGGATAAGTTTCTGTTGTGGAAGTTTGAAGCTTTCTTTAGTACTACTGGTGTCACAAATGACAAAAAGATAGTGATGAAAGTTATGGGAAAAAATGAGAGCTTTTTGAAACATTGAGTATTCAAAATCAGCAACAACAACAAAAAGCCGCAGAGACTAGAAAATGAACAATAGAGTAAAATCAAGAAAATAGGAGGAAAAAACCCAAAGATAGTATAGAAATTAAGAAAATAGAGAATAAAAACCAATAGATGCAATATAAAAGCCTAATTTTATGAAAGAAATTAACAAAATAAACAAGCTTCTAGCAAAACAGATAAATGGACAGAGAATATGCCAATGAACACTTTTACAATCATATAACCAGACATATATATAGAAATCATAAAGAATTCCATGAATGAATTCATGCCAATAAATACATATGCAATTAAAATTTTCTACAACAATATAACTTATTGTAGCACAGAGTACTAGTGGTCATCAATATTTGTGTTTTTCTCTTCTTTCTGGGCACACAGTTAGATTCTACTTCCCAGACTCTCTTTTAGTTAGATGTGGCCAGTGATTTAGTCTAGCTAATGAAATGGCCCATAAAAATCTTCCAAACATGATTCTCACATTCTTTTATCATCCATGGACTGAGCATAAAAAACTCCAAGGGCCTGAAACAGGATGAAGGTACAATAAAAAGGAGTCTCCATCCTTGAGCAACCATGCAGTTTGAGGTAACCTTTAACCATTGGCACTACTAATCTATGTTGGACTGTAACATGCAGGAAAATAAAACTTTTATTACGTTAAAGCACTGGGAGTTGGAGATTATTTGGCATGGAAGTTAGCCTACTTTGATTACTACATTAAATACAATTGACTCAAGAAGAAATAGAAAACCTGAATAGACAATAACTATTGAAGAAACCAAATAAGTATTCAAAAATTTCCCTCTTACCTCAGTGGATATTAGGTGAAATAATTGTTATAGGCCAAATTTACATATTTTCAAGGAAAGATAAGTCCTATCCTATGTCCATATCTGGAGAGAGGGAAAGAAAGAAAGAGAGAGAGAGATTCACACACTTGTAAGAAAACAAAGTTAATATAAACTTAATATCAAACCAGTTAAAGACAGTACAAAAAAGTACAAATGCAGATGCACATAGATTTTCTTTAAAAAGAGTTCTAAATGAAATATCAGTAAATTAAATATAACAGTGGTTTCCAAAATTAATACATCGAAATTAGTAGGATTTGTTTAAACTCAGGAATACAAGACTGATAAAATGTCATAAAAATACACTGATCTAATATTCCACATTAACAATTTACATGAGAAAAGCTGTTTGACTCTCTTAATAGAAACAAAAAGAAAAGACTGATAAAATGCAATGCTTATTCAATATAAAACTCTTAGAAAACCTGAGAAAAGAACTTTCATTAACATCAAAAATAATTTCTAAAAGCCTATACTGTCATATTTCATGGTGAAATCTTAAGAATTATCCTTTAAAGTAAAAAACAAAACGAGTTACCTATTCTCCTCATTCTTTTTTTTTTTTTTTTTGAGTTGAAGTCTCACTCTGTCACCCAGACTGGAGTGCAGTGGCCGCTCCCAGCCACCACAGCCTTGACCTACTGGGCTCCGGCGATCCTTCCGCCTCAGCTTTCCAAGGAGCTGGAACTACAGGCACGCGCTACCACGCCCGGCTAATTTTTCAATTTATTGTAGAGATGAGATCTCGCCAAGTTGCCCAGGCGGGTCTCGAACCCGCGGGCTCAGACAATCCACTTACCTCAGCCTCCCAAAGGCGCGGGATTACAGGCTGAGCCACCGAGCTCGGCTTCTCCTCACTCTTATTAAGCATTTAATGGAGGCCCTAGCCAATGTAATAATACCAGAAAAAGAAAAAAAAATGAGTGAGGATTGAAAAGGAGTGTGAGCTAATACAGAGTAGTAGTTAGGAAAGGAGGAGATAACTGATTCTGATTTGTAGAAAATATCATCTTGAAAACTCCAGAATAATCAACAAACCCTTATTAGAACTAATTGGATAATTCAGCAAGATGTCTAAATACAAGATCACCACCCCAAAATCATCATATTTGCTACACATTAGCAATATCCAATTAGAGATTGTATATACATGTTTTATTCAATAAAAACAAAATGCTAGACAATGCCTAGGAATACATTTAATGATGCATGTGCAAGTTCTCTTTGGATAAATTTAGAAAATTTCATACAATGGCATAAAATAATACTTTAAAAAATGCCCAGATGATCAATATAATAAAAATATCAAAACTTCCTATCAGACTGAAAAGTGGAACTAAATAGTCCTCAGAGAGTGCTTGGTGCACAAAGGGGAGTCAACTGGTCTTAGCTAGTATTTCTAGGTTAGATTGCCTAACAATAACAATTCTTGACCAGCTATTATCAACAATCCATCTTATAGAGTACAAAAATGATCTTGACCATTTTTTGTAAAACAAACAAACAAACTATATATATATATATATATATATATATATATATATATATTCCATTACTCGGTTGGTTCTACCAGACTCTGTCTCTTAGAATTAAAATTCTATAGATACTTCATATTTTGTTTTATACATTATCTAGTTTATTAAATGAACAAGGGCTATTCAGATGTTTGAAATACTATTAAAATATGCAATTTCTTTCCTTTATATACAAAGCTGACACTATGAATTAACAACATTGAACTTACTTCTGGTTTTATCATAAACAGCTCTGACTAGAAGTAGATCACCTGGTTTTATCATAAACAGCTCTGACTAGAAGTAGATCACCTGTGAATTACAATTTCCCTAACTTTAATATAAGGAGGTTGAACTAGATGTTAGGGAAGATTTTTTTCCAGTTCTAATACCTTATGAATAATATAAGGATAGATTTATGCTAATTAATGTTTAAATTTTCAGTCTTTCTTGTGATTATCAGGACATATTTTTGGATAAGTTGGGTAGGGATCAAGGTATGCCTTATGACTAAGAATGAAAGGAAGCTATTTTAAGACCTGAAAATTGACCATATATGGTAGTCATTAAGGCTGTTCATCAACAGTCTGGCTTTCCTTTATTCTGGGCACATGGTAAGATATAACTGCACTACCCATCTGAAGTTAGGTGTGGTCACATAACTAGCTGTGGCCAGTGAAAAATGAGAAGCAATGACATCTGTCACATTCAGGTGGAAGCTTCCAAGAGCAAGTGTGTGCCTTGTCATGCTTTTTGTCCTTATACCGTGATAATACAAAATGTTCTAGATCAAAGTTGGTGCCAGGTTGAGGATAAAGTGGAACAAAATTCCCAGCTAACTCTCAATCAACATTCAGCAAAAAGAAAAAAACAAGCCTTTGTTGTTTTATGCCTTACAATTTGGAGGACAATTTTTACTACAACAAAACCCAACTCTATCTAGATTAACAAACTATATTAGTACCAGGCTTTGATTTAGCAGTTGTTAGTTTACTGCCATAATACACTGGTAATTCTTATTAACTGTAGACTTGTTACAAGTATTTTGTCACTATGAATCATATAAAGTTCCTTTAGAATCGAGACATAATCTATCTAGTTCACCATTGTATCTTCAGAGTTTGTAATAATTTTTTCTTTTGCTATGAATTAGAGAGAATACACAGTTATCCCTGCAATAAAGTTATGCTCGCTTTCTTACACTGCAATGTGATTTTTTTTTTGAGTGGGGAAGAAAGGAATGAAGATAAAGCTATTGACCTGAAAATTGGATATAACCCTGAGTTCACCGATCTGAACAGGTGGAAAAAAGATTGAAGACAGCTGAGACACTCTGTCCAGATGGTATACAACCCAGCTGTTATACCAGATTCAGTCCTTTAAATGCCAACATCATATCTCAGGTAGAATGGGCATTTTAAAAGCATAAGATTTTTACCTGTTATGCTTGTTTTTTTTAATTATCTTTGGGTATCCTATTCACATTCACATAAGTGATACATTGTTTCATGCTAAACCTATAACAATGAAAATTGCTACCACATATATAATCTCCTTTGGGAATGTGAAAGGGGAAAAAATATTTGACAGCCTGCTATAAATAGGTACTTTCAAATATGTTATCTTTCATAAATGTTTTAATTGATATAAAACATGCATACAGGAAATTGCTTAACTCATGAGACTATAGTTCAATGAATTGTCACAAACTGAACATGCCTGTGTAATAAGCACCAAGATCAAGAAACAGAGCATGACCAGCACCCTTGAAGTTTGCCCTCCACCAATCCCTTGTATCCCAAGTATAACCACTATCCTGATTTCTAACAGAATAGATTTATTTTGCCCGTTTTTTAAGTTTATGTAAATGAAATCAGAAAATATATATTCCTCTGTGGTATTTTTCTTTCAGTATTATGTTTGCAAGATTCATCTATATTATTAGACGTAGTTGTAGTTTGTTCATTCTCTTTGCACATAATGTTTCATGGTATAAAAATACTGTAACACAGTTATCTTTCCTAAATGGGGAGACTAATGGTATTTGAGTAGTTTTCAGTTTGGAGCTATTATAAATGGTGCTGCTATGAATATTCTAGTATATATTATATATTGATCACATATGAATACACCTTTTAGGTACATATCTAGCAATGCTCTTACTGTGTCAAAGGGAATGCATATATTCAGTTTTAGAAAATACCATTAAACAGTTTTTCAAAGTGGTTATCTGAAAGGTTGCAAAAATGGCCACAATTTTCCCCCTTCTACATTCATAAACTTTTACATCATGACTTTGAAGCTCCTTCCATCAAGAGGTGGGGTCTATACCCCCTACCCTTGAACCTAGACTGACATTCTGACTTGCTCTGGCTAGTTCTCTTGGAACCCTATTCAACCTCCATGTAAACAAGTTTAAGCTAGCATGCTGGATGGCAAGAAGCATGAGGCTGGGTCGGTTCTCTCACTCCAACTAAACAACTGACCAGCCACCAGAAATGTGAGTGAGGCCATCCTAAGCAAGCCTGCCCCAGCTGACCTGCCAGCTGATATCAGATGCACAAATGAGCTCAGTCAACATCAGCCAAGCCTGGTTCAAATCACTAGAACTACTTTATTAACCTTAGACTTATGAATTATAATAAATAGTAGCTTTTTAACATTTATTTTTATTGGTATAAATTTATGTATATAATATATAGCTATTGAGTCAGTTTATTTAGGGTGTCTGTCATCTGAGTACAATACATTTTTAAATATATTGCCTTACTCTACTGTCAAATACTGAACTTATTCCCTCTATCTTACCATATGTTTGGCTCATTAACCTACTTCTCTTTATCTTCTCCACTAACTCACCCTTCACAGTTTCTGTTATCTATCTTTCTACTCTCTACCTCCATGTGATCAATTATTTTAGGTCCCATGTGTGAGATTATGTAGTTTTCTTTTTTGTGTCTTGTTTATTTCACTTAACATAATGACCTTCAGCTCCATACATGTTGCTGCAAAATGTCATGATTTTATTCCTTGTTGCAGCTGAATAGTACTCCATTGTGTATATATACAATTTTCTTTATTCATTCATCTGTTGATGGGCACTTAGGTTGATTCTATATCTTTGCTATTGTGAACAGTGCTGCAATAAACATAGGGGTGCAGATATGTTTTTGTTATACTGATTTCCTTTCCTTTGGATAAATACCCATAACAGGATTGCTGAATCATATGTTAGTTCTAGTTTTAGTTTTTTGAGGAGCCTCCATACTGATTTTTTTAATGACTGTGCTAATTTACATTCTAGTGGTATATAAGAGTTCCTTTTTCTCTACATCCTTGGCAGCATTTGTTATCTTTTGTCTTTCTGTAATAGCCATTTTAACTAGGGTAAGATGATATCTCATTTTGGTTTTGATTTGCATTTCCCCAATGGACTAGATATGAGCTGGCCCAAGTTTCTGGGGGAAAAAATGAAGTGATCATTACCATGGTGACCTATGAATGCTATCTATAAAATAGCCAGTGAAGGTTAAGTTTTAGCATTCAGTGGCATGGACTTCAGCTATTACAGACTTCAGCTTCATGAAAAAAGCAAGTGATCAAAAGCAAGAGGGGCAGGCAGAACCGATAAAATTAACCGCTTGGTCTCATTTTTTTCATTGGTTTGTTTCATCTTTTATTTCTTTCAGCAATGTTTTGTAGTTTTCCTTGTAAAGATTTTTCTTTTCTTTGGTTAAATTTATTCTTAAGTATTTTTGGTAGCTATTATAAATGGGATTGCCTTCTTGATTTCTTTCTCAGCTGGATCATTATTGGTATATAGAAGCAGTACTGAATTTTTGTACATTGATTTTGTATCCTGTAACTTTACTGAATTCACTTATCAAATCTAAGACTTTTTTGGTGAATTCTTTAAGTTTTTCTGGACATAAGATTGTATATGCAGAAAATAGGGACAGTTTGACTCCCTCTTATCCAATTTGGATGCTTTTTTAATTCCTTTCTCTTTCCTGATTGCTTTGGTGAAGTCTTCCAGTATTATGTTGAATAGAAGTAGTGAAAGTAGGCATCCAGATCTTGTTTCAGTTCAGTTTTTCCCTATTCAGTAGAATGTTAGCTGTGGGTTTGTTGCATATGGTCTATATCATGTTGAGATATGTTACTTCCATCCCTAGTTTGTTGAGAGTTTTTAATCATGAAGGGATGTCAAATTTTAAAACACTAAATCACACAGCCATAGACAATGGTTATACATTTTATTATTTTGACAATAGTGCCATGAGGTAGGTATTGTTAACTTCCCTATGAAGAGGATGTAAAAAGGGTCAAGTTGAAAGAACCAACTATAAGCACACTCAAAGGATTTCAGGCCTTGCGTAGTGGGAGACCAAGAGTATATCATCCTTGAAATCAAGTGATATGTGGGTGTAAAATTGGGCAAATTTTAAATGTTTGTAAAAAGAATTCCAAAAAGTTGGCAGAGGGCACAAAGAAGTGGAGCCTTTCTTCCATTCTCAAGTTTTCTCTGCTAGTAATGTTCTCCTTCCCAAATACCAAAACAAGAAAATGAGCTTGGATTATAAGGAGTCCTGAGTTAAAATTTTTGCAAAGATCACTTAGCTTCTCTGAAGTACAGTTTGCTTATATACAATGCATCTTTTGCTATATAGGAAAGATCAGGATTTTATATGTGCATGTGTATATATAAATATGTGTGTACATGTATATATATATTATTTTATGTGTCTGTCACCTAGAAAATGTCTGATAATGGAGAAGACACTTATAAATGACAACTATTAATATTATGGCATTATTGTTATTGCTGATTTTTCCCACCATGACAATCAACATAAAACAGCATTTTTTTCTCACAGCTTTAACATTAGTCTGAAAGAAACTTGCCAAAATTAAGCTGACTGCTCATTTCAATACGTCATGAAATATCTATATTCTGAACATTGCAAAAACGCAAAATAACTGTAAGACATGATCTTCCTTTCCTGGCAGGAAGGATAAAACAATTACCCAAAGGCATTTGTAAAAGGTAGACAATGCTGAGTGCCACAAAAAAGGACAAATAGAGGTTGCAGAAAGGAAAGATGGAATCTGAATGAAAAGCTAAGGCCAGGAAAGAAGTGATATAATTGACAAGAAAGTAACTCCAGGCAGAAATAGTAGAATATGCAAAGATTGGGAGTTAGAAAAGGGAAAGGCATTCTTAGGAAATAATGACTTTGACTGATGTAGAGTAAGGATTAGAATCCTGGGAAAAACAGCTGCAACATAAGACTGTAAAGCCAGGGGAAGGTTGAAATTGCTTATCTTTGAGGACTTTGAATGTTGAACTCTAGTCCCTTCTTGTTTGTAGTGTTTCTGCTGATAGGTCTGCTGCTATTCTGATTGGTTTTCCCTGGCAGGTAGTCTGTCCTTTCTCTCTTGTTGCCTTTAGGATTTTTTCTTTTGTACCTAATTTGTGTAGGTGAATTACTATGTGTCTGGGTCAACCATCAAAAGTTTAAAAAGACACATAAGGACACTATATAATGATAAAAAACTCAATTCACCAGCAAGAAATATCCATCTCAAACATATATGTACCCAACACAGAAGCACTAGGTTTTATAAAACAACTACTAAGTAAACTAAGAGAGGCCATTGACTCTCACACAATCATAGTTGGATACCTATATACCCCACTAACAACTTTAGATAGATCATCAAGGCAAAAAACCAACAAGGAGCTTCATAGCCTTAACTCAATGCTCAATTAAATAGATTTAACAGATTTCTACAGAACACTCCACCCAACATCAGCAGAATATACATTCTAGTCCTTGGCACATGGAACATACTTCAAGAGTAATCACATCCTTGGACATAAATCAAGTGTGAACAAATTTCAAAAGATCAAAATAATTCCATGCATCTTCTCAGATTACAGTGGAATAAAAATAAATGTCCCTACCAACAAGATACCCTCAAACACACAAAGACACAGACGTTAAACAACATGCTACTGAATGACTACTGGGTCAACACAGAAATCAAGATAGAAATAAAAGATTTCTGGAAACAAATGAAATCAAAGACACATCTTATCAGAACCTTGAGGATACCATGAAGTCAGTGTTAAGAGGAAAATTCATAGTATTGCATGCACACATAAACAAAACAGAAAGATCACAAGTAAACAGCCTAACATCACATCTAAAGAAGGTGGAACGGCAAGATCATGTCAATCCTAACTCAGCAGAAGAATTCGGATCACCAAGATAAAATCACAATTGCGGGGCATAGAAGACAAAAATATCATAGAAAGGATCAACAAGACAAAAAGTTGGTTCTTTGAAAGGATAAATGAGATTGATAGACTCCTAGACAGATTGACTAAACACAATTAGAAACACAAAAGGCAAAGTCACAACTGACCCTGAAGAAATTAAAAAGATTATCAAAGTTTACTATGAACACGTGTATGCAAATAAACTAGAAACCTAAAGAAAATGAAGGACTTTCTGACATCACACAACCTCCCAAGGTTGAACAAGAAGAAATTGAAACTCAAAACAGACCAATAACAATCCAGGAGATCAACGTAGTCACAGAAATTTCCCCACCAGCAACAGCCTGAGACCAGATGGCTTCCCAGATGAATTCTATAAGACATATAAGGAGGGGCTGATACCAATCTTACTGAAAGTATTCCAGATAATCAAGAACTAGGGAATTCTCTCCAACTCATTTTATGAAGCCAACATTATACTGATACTCAAACTTGGCAAAAACCCAACAAGGAAAGAAAATTACAGGCCAATCTCCTTGACGAACATACACACAAATATTCTCAACAAAATTCTAGCGCATCAGATCTAAAATATGTCCAAATGATCATTCACCATGACCAGGTGGACTTCATTCCTGGGATGCAGGGCTGGTTCAATATTCACAAGACCATAATACATAATTCAGCACATTAACAGATGTAAAACCAAGGGTCACATGATTATGTCACTAGACACAGAAAAAAGCATTTAACAAAATCCAGCATCACTTCTTGATAAAAACCCTTGAGCACCTAGGCATAGAAGGAACGTTTCTCAAAACAATAAGAGCCATCTATGATAAACTCACAGCCAACACTTTGGAACAAGGCACGGATGCCCACTCTCACCCCTCCTGTTCTACATAGTTCTAGAAGTCCATGCTAGGACAATCAGGTAAGAGAAAGAAATCAGTGGTATCCAAATAAGAAGAGAAGTTAAACTATTCCTCTTTACTGATGATATGATCCTATACTTTGAAAACCCCAGGGAGTCTGACAAAAGCTTCCTCGCACTGATAAATGGCTTTGGTAAAGTCTCAGATTACTAAATCAACAAGCAAAAGACAGCTGTATTTCTATACACCAGTGACAAGCAATCAGAGAACCAATAAAAAGCACAACCCCATTCACAATAGACACACACAAAAATCCACCTAACCAGAGAAGTGAAAGACCTTTACACTGAGAACTACAAAACGCTGCTCAAAGAAATCAAGGATGACACAAACAAATGGAAAACATTCCATGCTCATGGATTGGAAGAATCAATATTGTTAAGGTGTCCATCCTATCCTAGGCAATCTACAGATTCAAGGCAATACTCATCAAATTACCAACATCATTTTCCTCAGGCCCGGAAACAACAATACAGAAATCCATATGGAATCAAAAAAGAGCACGAATAGCCAAAATAATCCTCAGCAAAAGAACAAAATTTTAAACTTTATCACAAGGCTACAGTAACCCAAACAGTCTGGTACAGGTATAGGCACATAGACCAATGGAGCAGGACAGAGATTCTGGAAGCAAAAACATGGTCTTTCAACCAACTCATCTTTGAATAACAATCACTGTGGAAAGGAGACCATATTTGCAAATTGTGCTGGGAAAACTGGCTGACTACATGCAGAAGAATGAAACTGAACTTCTACCTACAAAAATCAACTCTAAATGGATGAAAGGCCTAAATGTAAAACTCCAAACTCTAAGAATCCTGGAAGAAAATGCAGGAAACATACTTATGCACATCAGAGTAGGCAACGAATTCTTGACTAAGTCCCCAAAAGTGAATTCCGTAAAAGCTAAATTAGACAAATGGAACCTCATCAAACTGAAAATATTTTGCATAGCAAAAAAAAAAAAAAAAAAAAAAAAAACCATCAAGAGAGTGAAGAGACAACCCACAGAATGGGAAAAAAATATTTGCAAAATATGCATCTGACAAAGGCCTAACATCCAGGATCCACAAGGAACACGAATGAGCTTATAGGGGGAAAAAAAAACCAAAAAATCCATTCAAAAGTGGGCAAAGGACATGAACAAAAACTTTTCAAAAGACATACAGACAGCCAACAGACACATGAAAAAATGCTCAGCCTCACTAATCATCAGAGAAATGCAAATCAAAACTACAACAAGATACCACCTAACTCCGGTAAGGGTGACTATCATTAATACGTCGAACAGAAACAGATGCTGGTGTGGGTGTGGAGAAAAGGGAAGGCTTCTACACTGCTGGAGGTAGTGAAAATTAGTTCAACCTCTAAGGGAGGTAACTAAAAATTGATCTTCCATATCATCCTGCAATCACTCTCCTGGGAATATACCCTGAGGAACATAAATCATTCTACAAAAAAGGCACCTACAAAAGCATGTTTATTGTCGCACTATTCACAATAGCAAAAACGTGGAACCAATCCTACTGCCCATTGAAAGTGGACTGGATAAAGAAAATGTGGTACATGTACCTGATAGAGTATTATGCAGCCATCAAAAAGAACAAAATCATGAACTTTGCAGCAAATCGGTTGGAGTTGGAGACCATAATACTCAGTGAACCATCACAGAAACAACGAATACCACATGTTCTCACTCATAAGTGGGCCCTGAGCATTAGTCACATTAGTACAAGGGAGGGTTCAGCAGTTGCTGGACACTGCTAGGGGGGGGAGGG
>NW_007170690.1:0-16894 GCF_000164805.1 Carlito syrichta | reverse complement strand
TAGCACAAGGATGGGTTCAGCAGTTGCTGGACACTGTTGGGGGTGGGGGGGTGGGAAGAGGGCAGGGAGCATGTAACAACACAAAGGGTACCTAGTCCACTATCAGGGGAGGTGAGGGTCAGTTAAAAGCCCAAACTTCACCTGCATGCAGCCTACTTATGTAGTTAATCTTCACTTGTACCCCACATCTCTATAATAAAAAAGTGAGAGAGAATATAGTTATCCCTGCAATAAATTTATGCTTGCTTTCTTATATTCTAATATGTACAGTTAGCATGAAGTAGTTGCAATAGAAAAAGGATACATAAGAAAATCCTTTTGATCATAGAATTGACTAGATTTGGCCACTGAGATGAAAGAAAAAAGTCAAATATGACTCAGACTAGGTGAACAGTGGGACTACCAACAGAAACCAGAAAATCGGGTAGACTCAGTTTGTTTGGGGAGAAGATGAGGAGATTGTTGAGGCCAAATTGAAGTTTAGGATTGTACTATTGGAAATGTTCTTACAGGAAGTTGAAAATGCAGGACCTGAATCAGGAAAGAGGTGTGTGCTAGAGAGAGGAGCTGGGTGTCATCCAAAAATGAAGACCAAATAATCTTACTAGAAGTTAAATATTCCAAGTCATCTCAGAAAGTGGGAAAAAGGAAGCAAAGTTTTAATAGGCCTGTAGCAATTTATAGCACTATATAGCACTAAATAAAAATGGCATATATATCCGTATATCTAGGAAAAACACATTGGTGATTGGCGATGAGAAAAATTCTTCTGGGAATCTGTCCAGAAGCACAAATCCTTCTTGCTGGTTGCTTCAGGCTCTAAACCTCCTTCCTAATTTTGGGGCAGCTCCCAGTTTCTGCCTAGTTCCTCTTTCCAGCCCTGGCTTCAAAGCATGGCTCAGTTTTCCAAATTTTCCCCTTCACAGACTTTCACAAATAAGCTTACCCCTCCTCCTCTTCCTCCTCCTCTCCCCTGCTCCTCTTCCTCCTCCTCCTCCTCCTCCTCCTCTTTCGTCTAAGTTTTCCTATTGCAGGCATAGAAATAGATAAGTAAGATAATGTGGTAAGTTGTAGACTTAGTATGAAATTTTTAAATTGCTGATATTCATTATCCCTAGTCTTCAAGCAAATATCACAAGAGCTGATTGCTTAATTTTCAGAAAGTTTGCAAGAAGTTGGTTAAACATAGCTATTATTAAAAACTAAATTATATAAACTTACACCAAGTAATTTATCAAAACAAAGGAATACTGAAAAGCATCACTTATTAATTATTTTACTATTATCTATGTGCTTGAAGTTATTTGCATCTATATGAAGGAAATACTATATAATGACATCTTACTGTGCATGGCTCCCCAAATCACTCTGTATACAATGTCATACTGTTGGCCTGAAATTGACCATCATAAAATAATTTATTAAAAATCAGCACCTTGATTGGCAGTAGTGAGAAACTATCGGGGGAGAAGGTGGGATTGGCAGTTCAGGGAAACTGCTGGGGGGAGGGGCATATTCATCAACAAGGGTACCTACATAATCAACATTTATATACCTAACCCTGAATTGTACCCCACATCTTTATAATAAAAAAATAATTAAAAAATCAGTGCTTTTTTGTTTGCTCTTGAGGAGCCAATTGTTCAACCCCTCCCAGCATACCACTGCTGTCAGGCAAGTGTGATGCCATGAAAAAAACAAAGTATCATGAGCTGAGACATTCAGTTGGAGTCCTAGTTCCATTCCTTGATGATACAGCAACGTTGAGCAGGCCATTAAATGTCTCGAGTCCCTGCAAAAGGGTATCTTGATATCTTTCTCCCAGGACATTTTTTGGTGAAAACCCTACTTATAGTCATAGTCCCATAGGAATCCAATCTTTATCTCTTGTCTTGGGAATTAACCTGCCTAGCCACAGGACGGTTGACCAGTCTGTGCCTATATGCAGCCTAGATACATTTAGGTTGTAACTACTGTGAGATTTGGGGGGATGTTTGATTCTTCCAGATTCAGCACCTAACCTCCCTGGTTGTATATGGGAATAGTCGGGAAAGCCAGCATACCCTAATTACAGGACCAGATGATGGCGTAGATTCTATCAGCAATGTTAAGATATAATCAATACTTTCATGCCCCCCCTCACCCCAGGAGAGAGTTTCACTAAAACTTGTCATGAAAACACTGCGATGTTAAAATATTTTAAAATACAATTTCTAGAATACATGCTTTCTAACAAAGGAAAAGATGTGCTTGTGTGTTTGTGTGTGTACATGTGTGTTTTTCAGGTACTACCATGGAATACATAAGATAGACTTATTTTTATAACTCTTGTTAGTATAGTTAAAAGCCAAAAGAAATCTCTAGGATGGAATTTTTAAAAACAAAAAACAAATATATACTGAAAAAGTATAGAAAATGATTTGCATCCTACATGATGACATTTTGTCAAACCATCTGTAAAATTTATTTTGATGGGTTTTGGAGCCCATGTTTTGAGCATGAAAAGTACATTTAAGTGATTTGTGTCTGCTTGTATGATTGGATTGTTGGCCTAGTTAATTTTACCACCTGTCTCAATCATCAGTTCTTATTAGCTCTCATTTGAAGAAGAAAACAATCTCTAGAATCCTGTCTTCCTTTCTAATACCAAAGGATGTCTTGTTTTTTTAGATATCAGTATATCTTTCTAATTCTTGTTATAAATTCAAATTATCCATGGTTTTTTTTATATGATCCATTAATATTTGCATAACAAAAAATAACTCTTTCTTATTAAAAACAAAGACAAACATGAAAGTTGAATACTTCCTACAACTTCCAGACATTCATGACACATTTAAGAATGCAAATTTTAGGTTAGCATATTGCTAATTTTAGTTTCCTAAAATTGTATACATTAGCACATTAAATGCCCAATTATAGTATTACAGTATGGAGACTAATACATCGGTCAGAATTGAAGTAAATATGATTGAGTGGATTTCAGTGCCACAAAAAGATTGAAACTAAAGGCCAATTACATATTATGTTAAAGAATAATTGCAGATGACAGATATGATGTGTTAAATGTTAATATTGTAACCACCCAAAGTAAAGGTAATGTATCCTGTAAATAAATATATCTACATGAGGCTACAGAGAGAGTTTCAAAATACACATCTATAGAAATGAATGCAGAAACTGCAAAATCATCACATTAAAAAGAGTAACGATAGCCACAGCTATGAAATATTTCTTAGAGTCATGTTATTTGAGAAAATGGGTTATAATTAAAACTGTAAATCTAACGTTAATTTTAGCACACATCTCAACCAGATAATTTTGAATGCTGACCACATAACTGAATTATTTGGGATATCAACATGCATATAAGTACATGAGTTTATTTGTGAATATGTAGAAGAGTTTTAAAACCAGTCTCCTCTTAGTCTCTTTGTGGCATCTATGTACTCATATTTTCAAGAGACACTTTATTTATTGAGTGCCTCACATATGTGAAGCATAAGAGAAAATGCAATGAAAAAAAATAAGGTCTTTCCCACAAGGAGTTGCATTTACTCTGAGAGAAAAGATGCTTAAGCTAATAACTGTGATATAAGGTAAAAACAGAGTTCAAGAAAAAGTTCTATAAAAGTATCTATCTACCTTTAAATTATAGTCAAAGAGTTGAGTGCATTTTTTACCGACATTAGAGAGATTTTTAAAAAAAATCTGTCTAAACTAAGTTTTGGAATTCAAGTTGCTATTTCAAACTGTTTTTTAGGCTTTCAAAACTAAAGATTGTATGAATCACAGGAGTGGAAGAAAGTAAGGAGAAAGGCATCTGGGTAGACAGATGGGACCTGAGGGGAGAAAGACTAGGCTGTGGGGGTCTTTGGAGCCAACCCTTCTCCCTACCGTGCCCTCATTTCCCTCTTCAAGTAGCAGATCGACTGGTTTCAGGCTTTCTTCCAGTAAAATGAAGTCAGTAAGTTTTCAACAGAGCTATGCATGTTCATCAACAGAGGTCAGCACCATCCAAGTTCAGAACAATTAAGGGTTTCTAGTTTTCTCAGAATCAAGATGAAATCAGTCAGTAATCAAATATAGACTAATTTACATAGTGACTGTCAGTTAATTAGTTAGTTGCTGTCTTTGTAATAGTTCTTGAAAGCTTTTCCACTTTTTAGATCACTCTTTTTTTTTTTTTTTTACCTTGGTATAACTGCTTTGTCACCCTAAATCACACAAAGTTAATACACTAAATAAATAATATATCAGCATTTCCATTTCAGAAATAGACACCGTCCACAAGTTACATGAAACAATAGCTTCTCTTGTCAGAAAAAAATCAATATGAAACATATTTGAATTGCATTTCTTTTAGGGATAAACCCAAGTGCTTTAATTTGTGTCTATATACCCAGTAAGAAAAATTGCTTACAGATCTTTCTTCAATCTGTAGGGTACACAAGCTGTTTACACATATTTCAAACTCCTCTCATAAGCTAGTCTTTATTTTGACCTGTAGGCATTTTTTGTGCTTTAATATTTTTAAGACCAGTTTAAGTGCAAGATAACCATGATCTCCCAAATGTTTGAAAAATTATTGGAGAACACTGGGCAGAAAAAACAATAAACCTTATAAGGAATGACTCCCTCTATTTTAGTCTGTTTTGTGTTTCTATGAAGAAATACCTAAGGCTGGGTAATTTACAAAGAAAAAAGTTTGTTTGGCTCATGATTCTGCTTCCACTCATGGGGAAAGGTTAAGGGAAGCCAGTGTATGCAGTGATCACATGATGACGGAGGAAAGAAGAAAGAGAGAAGGGAGGCTCTTTTAAACAACCAGGTCTCCTGGGAACTAATAGAGTGAGAACTCATCCCCAAGAAAGGGCATTAATCATGGAAACCATAGCACCCTCTTATTCCTTCTCTTCTGCTTTCCCTCAATCTGAAATTTTCTCTTCTTCCTTAGCCAAGTATAATACATTTTTGTTATATTTCTTGTCAAACAGTATTAATTTACTTCCAAATTGTTGTTTATTACTTATAAAAGCTTATTTTATGTTAGATGAAATGTTTTTCTGCCTGTAAAAAGTTAATTAGGGTCTCAAGTTGGAAAGGAATACAGCATAATTTTTCACATTGATATTAGTGGAAATGTTTTCTCATTTGAAGACTTTTTAGTTTACAAATAGGTTTGGGGTATAATTTAAAGTAAATTAATAAAAGATAAGTGTATTTTTTCAGGAACTATTATGTTTTAGAAATCATGCTATCTATACACTGTGGGAAAGTTTGTGGAAAAGACTGGTGTAACCCCTCCCCTCTTGTTTACAGTCAAACAGGCAAGATGGTTGAAATCGTTTTCTGTTTTCCAGAGATATGGCTCTACCTGTCTAGAGTTAATTAAGATTTGTACTTTCTGAAGGTACTTGCTCATTAAATTAGTGAATTAATGGAGCCAGATTCAGAGTAAAGTATTATCCCAAGATCCTGAACTCTTTAAAGCTATTACTATCTGCCCCCTGGGGACTTCTGAAATAGGTATTTATCTTAGAAACCTGAGTTAATGAGCTTCTAAGATTGCCTAAAGGCATAGTTACCCCCTAAGAAAATCTTATTCAATGTTTAGCAGTCAAAATAATTATAATTTATTCAGCACCTTTGTGGATTCATGACTCCAAACCCTCTGGGAAAAAACAAAAACAAAAAAAAACCATCTTGCTTTGAAGCTCCTGTTTGAAGTTTAAAGCCTAGAGTCACTGGACATTTGCAGTCCTGATATTGACTATACAAGGGGCTTTCCAGAGCAGACCACTTTACATTCTGGCATACTAGACTCATAGACAGAGGGGTACAGCAAGAAAGGAAAGAGGCTATATGCTCACTGGTGTGAGAAAATCATGAAAGTGAAGGCCAACTCCTGTCTTAGTCAACTGAAGCATAAATGGAAAAATACATCCCATTGCCTACACTGCTCTAGTGTATTTCTGGAAATCTATCAACCACAGGGAAGAAATGAAATGAGATGCACATCTCAAACCGGGCCTCTGGCCCATTACTGCTTTCACAAAGCGATAATGTATCATCCAAGCTGCCTTCCTGGGTAATTTGAGGCAAAGATAAGAAGTTTCTAAATCATAGCTCTTTCACAGATTTGTGTCTGACTAATAAGGTCACTTCATATACTTCAATTTGCCTTTTTTGTTAATTCCCAGGTTTAAGAAAAGGAAAGTGTGACCACTGTAAGTCAATAAGGATGAAATGATATTCAATGAGAAATGCCAAAGTCACTCTTATGTTCTATAGGGAAGGGGTGCTGGACAAGGTCAGGGGAAGGTTTTTGACTTCAGAAGAACTCCCAGGCAATCGTTTTAGTCTTCGTAGAAAAGATAGAAAATAATCAATTAAATGACTGTTCCAGTAAAAAGGTAATACAACACCCATCGAGTGCTGATAAATGGACTGACATCATCCTAAAGAAGGTCTTGTGCTACGGTGTTTTCCCCCATGGTCAGATTTTGGTCAATACAAGGGGTTAACAATTTATGTGTTAGGGATCAGATGATAAATACTTTAATCTTTATGGACCATAGTCTTTGTCACAGTTATTAAACGCTGCCACTGTAGCATGAAAGCAGCCATATTCAATACATAAATTAATTGAAATGGCTGCATTTCAATAAATCTTTATTTATAATAACAGATGGCTGCTGGATTTGTCCCGTGGGCTGCAATTTGCTGACTCTGAGTCTATTGTATTAAGCAAATGTATTGCCCAATAAATACAGGATATGCAGGAAGGGGATTTTTTCAGAGAAGAAAAGGAGGCGTTACTCCAAGAAAATATTAATATATAGTAAAGAAAAAGTCATATTGGGAAGCAGGAAAAAGGAGGAAGATAATTTAACTTATCTTGGCAGTCCTAAAAGGGACTTTGAGATCTTCATTTCTAACCTGCTTTTTTCATATTTGAAGAAACTGACTTTTGAAAAGGGTTTGACTTGCCAAAAATCACATAGCAACTTACATCCATAGCTTGGTGTAAAATATAGATATCCTGGTTTTGTTTTGTTATTTTTGTTTTCTCTAATAACCAGGGTTTTTTCTTGCACAGGCTTTCTTTGTTCAATCTCAGACTCACATTGTACAACCCTCAGTATCACCTCACATTTATAAATACTAACTTGTGAAAAGATTTTGATAGCAATAGACTTTTTTCTTTTCCATGAACAGACCCTGAATATCACCTTTTTAAAAACTCAGGTACTTGGGGAAAAAGAAAATAGTATCCAGAGGTCTTTGACAGTGACATTATCCTCAAGACTATACAATTAGAGGTCTGAGCACTAAACTTTATTACCCAACCCTTCAGATTTACTGGTTGCAAATTTATTTTTCTACTACAGGGAGATGGAAAGTAATGAGCAAATAATTTTCTCTCTCTTCTAGCTACTGGAAGGAAAAAGTAAGAATAGTTAATATAATTCCATTTCACAGTTGGCAACGAGGACAAAGAAATTGGAGTCAGTTAGATCTAATTTAGCAGATTGAAATTTCCAGGAAAAAAGTTAAGTAGCATGTGAAAAAAGTGATGAAAATCTCTTACACCAAAATACTGTCTGTGGCCAGACATGAATTGCTCTACATCTAAAGATAGTCTGACCCGAATAACATTCACTGTTTGCTTAGAAGAGTAGTATGCCAAATGCTACTTGGCATTGGGTGCTTCAACCCGGGCGGCGGCGCAGAGCCCGGAGGCACAGGCGCTAGGGGCCTAAGTGGGCAGCGACGGCCTTGGGCCTGATGGGGGCGCCCCAGGAGGGAATGGAGCCTGTAGTTCCAAGGGGTGAGCATGGAGGGCCTCCACGGGCTGCCACGGCCTGAGACTGGGCTGAGTGCCCAGCCAGGGAGGGAGCTGGCAGTGGCTGAGTGCTGGGCAGATCAGTGTAGCCAGCAAGAGAAGCCAGATCTCCACAAGGCGGTATATTTTCAGAAATTAATGTGAAATGTTGAATACAAATTATAATCATCTTAGAATTAAGGAAATGATTAAGGCGACTATTACATAAACAACCTCATGTGATTGTGATAATGAAAGCATTTATTCAAAAATAGCAACTTACGTTGATTGGAGTCCTTGAAGTTTATATACCCTTCAGCCCATGTCATTGGATCCTTGTTACAACCAAAGGTGGTCAAGTAGAAAGGTGATGTTATCTCCCATTCTGCTAAAGGGAACACTAGAGCTCACAGAGTTTGGGTAATTTGTATAAGATTGCAGAGCTAGTAAACCAGGGAGGCAGAAATTGAATATATGTATCTTCTAAATGCTCAGTTGATACCATGTGTCCTAGCTGCACTGGCCGGGAGGGAGTGAGTGGGTTTCTGAAAGGTATATATGTTTAAAAAAAAAACTCTGTTGACTTATATTCCACCCATTTCTACTCTGCCTGGTCCAACAATCAACCACTTGACAAGAATTCCTACCATTTATGCTTCTTACACCTTTGGCCCCTTTGTGGCTATCTGGAAAGGAGGTGGAGATATGCTGGTTTGGCTTATTTTATAAAAGGGAGGTTGTATATTTGAAGACAAGATTTAGTGGGTTTTTTTTTATGTTGGGGGTTACAGGTCAGGATTGGGTACATAAGTGGTTTATTTACCAGAAGGGAGGTTTGCCCAGGGCTGAGATCCAGACCTTGTTGGAGAAGGCATGATCATGGCTCACTGGATGGCAGAGTAGTCACTGTGGGGCTCGATGGTGGCACTTTCTGGAAATCCACTCCTTGGAAATTTCCATAAATCCACTCTCTAAGATTCCAGCTGTTCATGGCAGTATCTCACCAGAAGCAGATGTTATGCGCCTCCCCCCAACAGTTTCTGCTACAGCCAACTCCCAGACACATAGTAATTCACTTACACAAAATAGGTATAAAAGACAGCGAGAGCGAAAGGTCAGACTACCAACCAGGGAAGACCAAGTAGAATAGCAGCAGACTTACCTACAGATACACTACAAACTAGAAGAGACTGGATTCCAATCTTCAAAGTTCTCAAAGATCAACAATTCCAATGAAGAATTTCCTCTCAGCTAAGCTAAGCTTCGTCAGCGAAGACAAGATTGAAATTGTCCCTTTACATTCTCATATAAAGTGAAATAATTTCAGTATCTTGATCTCTGAGACTCTGTTTGCTCTCTATTGGGCAACCCCTCTTTAGTGTGATGAAGGGCATTGGAGCTGGATCAATACCAGGTAGGTGAGAGGGAAAGAGAGAGAAAGATAACAAATCTGATTCTTCAGTGAGAAATATTAATCCCGTTCAACACTCGGGGGATGGGAAAACACCTCTTATCAACAGGGTGCCTGAATGAAACGTAATTGTACACCTAACCCTTAACTGTACCCCACAAAACCATAATAAAAAATACTGATTAATGAAAAAAAAAAAAGAACTTCTCAGGATGTGCCTCGAGCCTTTTCTCCCTGCATTTTTTTCTCTCTGCTCATCCTCATTTTCCTTGATTTTTCTGTTTGTTCTATCCCAGTGTGGTATTATAGCATAGCTTTAATTGGATTAATCTGGGTACAATTCCTGTCTCTCCCTAGTAAGATTTCTTTTTTTTCTTTAAAACCCATTGGTATACTTTATATGGTTAATATTTATTTAAATTTACCCATTTGTGTGTCACTTTCTATGTTCACCACTTTGCTTGCATCTTGTAATTTCCTTCTAGGAACATTTTCCTGTTTTCTGAAATAGTCTTTTACTCTAAGTTTTATTTTTCTTTTAGTCTCTTCTTCAAGTTTTATTATTTGTAAACATCCTCAGTTTTGTCTGTAAGTATATTTATTCCACTCTTGTTCTTTTATTTTTGCTTTAGTGTTGTAGGGTACAAGTGAGGATTTGCTACATAAGTAGGATGCATGCAGGTGAAATTTGGGCTTCTAGCTGACCCTCTCTCCCCTTGGTAGTGGACCAGGTACCCTTTGTGTTGCTACTTGCGCCCCTCCCTCCAGCCCCTCTCCCTTCCCTAGTAGTGCTAGTGTTTGCCAATCCCACTCTTCTGCTTGTGTGACTGGTATTCAGGACCTGCTTATGAGTGAGAATATGTGGTATTCATTTCTTTGTTTCTGTGAGAATTCACTTAGTATAATGGTCTCCAGCTGCATCCAAGTTGCTTCAAAGGCCATAATTTTGTTCTTCTTTATGACTGCATCGTATTCCATCATGTATAGTATCACATTTTATTTATCCAGTTCACTTTCAATGTGCTTCTGGGTTGGTTTCATGTTTTTGCTATTGTGAATAGCGTGGCAATAAGTATACATGTAAGGTGTCTTTTGGGTAGTGAGATTTATTTTCTTCCAGGTATATTCTCAGAAGAAGAATTGCTGGATCATATGGGAGCTCAATTTTTACTTCTTTTAGAAATCACCACACTACTTTCCATAGAGGTTGAACTAGCTTATATTCCCACTAACAGTGTAGAAGTTTTCTTTTTTTTCTCTGCAGCCCCACCAGCACCTATGTTTTGTTGACCTTTTTTTAAAAGAACTTTCCAAATACACTCAGGGTGCCAAGAAAAGTATACCCATCTTAAGAGATGTTATCTATGTATTGCTTTTCAATGCTGAATTGAGTTATAGTAGCAATGTGTAGTAGTATGATGTTGCTCAAAAGATGGCATTAATCAAATGAATACTATTATCACCATGCGACAGACAGGACCATCAAAGAAAATGTCAGAAGCACAGTTGTCATTCGAGGACTTCAAGACCATTTTGAAGTGATATTTGAAATTCGAGAATGTTCTGAAAGTACAACAACAATGGAGGCACGAGTATGTAACAGAACCTCAAACACACCTAACAACTGCAGGCATTCATAGGAAGTTTGAGCCTCATAATACTGTGTGTGATGTGCACAAGGGGTGATCCCGGAGGCCTCGCACAGCAACAAGTCCTGCAGTAGTTTGCCGTAATCAGAAGTGACTGGATGTTGATGGTAACTACTTTGCCACTTGTAATTGCCATAGTCAAATGTGACTTGTATTCATCTTTTGTTATCAGTACATCTTGAGTATTACAATTATAATACAGTTTTTTTTTTCTTTCTTAAAATGTGTGTACTTTTTTTGGCACCCTCTGTATAGTCTTAGGTTAGCAATTATATCCCCTTGGTATACTGAATAAGTCATTTCACTGTCTTCTTATCCTATAATTATTGCTGATAATTCAGCTGTCTAATTGTTGTCACTTGGTAGTGTTTTAAAAAAAAAAACTGTTTCTGGCCGGGTTCGGTGGCTCCGCCTGTAATCCCGCGCTTTGGGAGGCCGATGTGAGTGAATTGCCTGAGCCCGTGGTTCAAAACCCGACTGGGCAACTTGGCGAGACCTCGTCTCTACAATAACTCTAAAAATTAGCCGAGTGTGATAGCACGTGCCTGTAGTTCCAGTTACTTGGAAAGCTGAGGCGGAAGGATCGCCAGAGCCCAGCAGGTCGAGGCTGCGGTGACCGGGAGTGGCCACTGCACTTCAGTCTGGGTGACAGAGTGAGACTCCAACTCAAAAAGAAAAAAAAAGAAAAAAAACCCTGTTTCTGACTGACCTCATGGACTTTTCTTTGTCTTTATCATTTTAGTTTCACTTCTAGTACAATGTATTTAGGTGTGGCAATCTTTTATTCTCTTGAATTTCACTGGAATTCCTGATTCTGATGTTCAAGTTTTTCATCTATTCTAAAAAGTTTTAGCCATTGCCTCTTCCAAAATCACCTCTCCTGAAATATATTATTTCTTTGAATCTCCTACTTGATGTGTGTTAGATCTTCTCCCTCTATCTTTCATGTTTCTTAACTTATCTTTGTCTCTGTGTGTTATCTTCTGGATAGTTCCTTTATCTATCTTCCAGATTAACAGTTATCTCATAAGTTAAGTCTAATATGATATTTAGATAGTTCATTGACTTTCTAAATGTTAATTATTATTATATTTTTTATTTTGAGATTCTATTTGGTTATTTTTGAGTCAATGATTTTTACTTATTCTTTATCTTCATAATTTTTAAACATTTAATACATTTATTCTAGGTCTAATCATACTAATATCTGAAGTGTTTGAGTATCTTACTCTATTACTTGTTGCTTCACCTGACTCTTACTCATGGGATCCTTGTTATATCATATGTCCTGTGATTGGTGTTTGCAAGTCATATTCATTATAACTTCAACTGAAGGAAAACCTTGAGAAGTGTGTTGAAATTTGTTGCCCCCAAGTAAATTATTGTTGCTTCTACCAGAGATACTTGAAATCATCCACTTAGAATAACTTCAAATAAAGTATTGGTTTGAGGCATTTGGATTTTAGAATTACTATTAATTATAATCATAAACCTAGTGATGGTCTCCTGTGGTTAGAAATTTTTAATATTCTTAAGTTCTATTTAGAGTCAAGTTTTGAATAGGCATGTTTCCTGCTATCCCTCCTTTTGTCTAGCACACTGCATGGTTCAGATAAAGAGTCTCCAAATAGACCATCCGCCTTGCTTGGACGCTAAGCTTGCTCCCCCATTCTCTACCCCTCCCCTATAAGCTGCCATTAAAACTGAAGTCATAGGTCTCTGGGCTCAAAAGATATTGTAAGGTCCTCTGTCTTTAGCTTTAACATTTTACTCTGAATTCATGCCTTCTTGTTTTGGGTATCTGATAATTTTTCTTTGTTTATGACCAATTCACCTTTGTTTTTAAAACATATATTTTAACCATAAAATATAGGTGTTTGGTAGTGAGAGTTTTTTTAGTCTATTTAATCTTGTTTATTATTTGAATTAGAAGATGACACAGAACTCGTTCTGCAATATTCGCACTGGCAATCCTTTGATATGGCTATTGTAGCTAATCTCCAAGACAACTGCCCAATGAACCATACCTTCTGAAATTCTCATCACTTAGAGGAGTCGCTTCCTATGTTGAAATTGAGTGAGTCATATGTAACTAGTAAAGTGCAGAAAAAATGACACCATATGATAGATTCTCAAGGCTAGATCATAAAAAGCCATAATAGTATCTTTTTTGTTGTTTTGGAGTGTTCATAGTTGGGATGCACCATCTCAGAACTGAGCCATCATGGTGTAAGAAGCCCAGACTCTAAGAAAAGCCCTTGTTTGTCCCTTTTGTTACCTGGCTCAGCGAAACTCCTATTGCGTATCTAACCACCAGTTCCAAATACCAGTCATATAAGCAAGCCATCTTGGAAGTCTGGCCCAGTTGAACCTTCAGATGACTCAAGCCTCAGATCGCAAATAAGTTATTGAGAGATCCCAACCAAGGTCTCTAGATGAACCCACTCAGCCTACTGAATGATGAGAGATATGAATAAATTATTGTTTTAAGCCAGTATGTTTTTAGATACTTTATTGCGTAGCTACACATTAATAGATCAACAGTCAAGTCTCTGTGAATTAGTAGCCATTATAACTAAAGTAACTTTGCAAATCTGTGCTGTAATATATTACATTGATATTATGGGGCCTTGAAGTTTTTGAGCCCCTAGAAGATATATATATAGTGTGTGTGTGTGTGTGTGTGTGTGTGTGTGTGTGTGTGTGTGTGTGTACACACATATATATATATTCTGTGTGAATATATTTTATGGCTGAATAATATTCTATTGTGTGTGTGTGTGTGTGTGTGTGTGCGTGTGTGTGTGTGAGCATTACAGTAGAATGCTGTTCAGCCATAAAAAAAGAATGAAATAATGTCTCTTGCAGCAACTTGGAAGGAAAGGAAGGCAGTTATCTTAAGTGAAGTAGTCAGGAACAGAAAACCAAATACCACACGTTCTTACTTATAAGTGGGAGTTAAGCTAGGGGTCCGCAAAGTCATACAGAGTGACATAATGGACATTGGAGACTCGGTATGGGAAAGTGGGAAGGGTGAAGGATGAAAAAAATCACCTGTATCAGGTACAATGTGCACAGGTTGGGGTGATGGGTACACCCAGACTTTTTCACCACTATATAATGCATTCATAGAACCAGAAACCACTTGTACCCCTAAAGCTATTGAAAAAACTAGAACAGAACCTGCAGTGTCCAGACCTTTGAGCAACTGGTACTTTCGTATGCTTTGTCTCATCTTGAATACGGCCTCTTCAGAGACATCATGTTTTTTTAAATGCCTTTGTTGAGATATAGTTCATATGCAAAATATATACAATTTGATCCCTTTGGACACGTGCAAACATTCATGAAACGAGCACCACAATCAATGTAATAAATGTAACCATTACATCCAAAAATAGAAATTGAGGAAAATACCAAAAACCTTCATAGTTATGTGATTCCACTGTAGGATGTTCTTGAAATGATATGGGCTCGGTGGCTCAGCCTATAATCCCACACTTTGGGAGGCCGAGGTGAGTGAATTGCCTGAGCCCGTGGATTCGAGACCCGCCTGGGCAACTTGGCGAGACCTCATCTCTACAATAAATCAAAAACTTAGTCAGGCGTGGTAGCACATGACTGTAGTTCCAGCTACTTGGAAGTCTGAGGCAGAAGGATTGCCGGAGCCCAACAGGTTAAGGCTGGGTGGCCAGGAGCGTGCCATGGCCCTCCAGCCTGGGTAGACAGAGACTCCAACTGAAAAAAAAAAAGTGAAAAAAAGATGAGTGGTTGCCAGGGGATGAGGAGGGGTGGGTCTGGGAGGAAAGTAGGTGTGGCTAGAACAGGGCAACATGAGGGATCTTTGTGGTGATGGAAATGTTCTGGATCTTGATTATATCTGTGTCAACATCCTACTGTGATATATTTTACTCTAGTTTTGCAAGATGTTTTCATTTTGGGAAGGATAGCTAAAAGGGTACACAGGGTCTAACTGTATCATTTCTTACAGTATGGGAACCTACACTTGTCTCAGAAGAAAACGATGAATTCATACAATTGTCTGCAGTGCTCTCTATTCCCCCGGGGGGGGGACCACTCCCACTGCCGCATCCTTGGTAGCCAGGTCTCCATTCTAAGTTACCTTTAGCAAGAAAGTGTCTGAATCAGTGTTGGATTGTGATATCCAAACACCATTTTTTTCCAGTGATTCAGCAAGCTGTTCATGATTTCAGGTAGGAAGGTTTTTGATTTTTCTGCAGGCTTTAGTTGCTTCCATCCAAGAGTTGGATTCAACAAACACTGCTATGAGGTAGGTGTACTGGAGGCAATTACTTTGGGTGCCTGTTTTTTTTGGGGGGGGGTTGACACTGCCGTCACATGTAACATGCTTTTCCTCTTCTCCACGGGACAGACGTTAAGGGGGAAATACGTCTGCAGCGCTAGCCGTGACCCAGACTTTATCCTCAATATCAGGCTAACTGGGGACCCCTGTTTGACCCTCATCCCCGCAGGACCCACCTCCTCTTCCACACAGCACCTCTCCCTCCTTCTCCCCTCTGTGCCATCAGAGAACACGCGCGCACACACACATTGTTTCATTTGGTGTAGGCTTTATTTGTTAGTCTTGAAAGGGCGCCTGGTAATTCAAATTTTCCAGTTGGTCGTTTTTCTGTAGCCACACCGCTTTCGACTTCTCAGGCTGTTCGGAAGCCTTGGGCCTCACGTCAAGTCATGGGCTTTCCAGGAAAACTCGGGAGGTGGAGGCGGTGGAAGCCTCCACACTCAGCGGCTCCGGAGCTGGCTCCGTGAGCTCCTCGTGCTCCCCGGGGTTATGGCAGGACACCGACGGCTGTTCTTCTTTCTCGGGTTTTTCCGTCTCCGGACAGGCCTTTGGGGTCCCTTTACGATAGACCGTTCTTCGAGAATATCCACGACGCGATCTTTTTGTCTTTCTCGTTCTCTTGGGAGCCTGAAACGACAACCAGGAGATCACAGAAGGGCATGACTCTGGGGGAAGAGGGTGGAGGAGGGATGGGACCACACACTTCCCGAGAAGGGGTGCCGGTTGAAGGAGGCTCATGCCAGGTGAGGACAGGCAGGACTCTGGGGCGGGAGAAGTCCGGGGAAGCCGGGGAGGAGCTTGGGTGAGTCGCTCACGGCGGCACGTCCTCGGCCGGTCGGTGGAGTAACGGCCGTCCTCTTCCTGCCCCCGGTCTTGCTCGAGGGCGACTCCGTGTTCGAGGGTGACTCGGTGGGTTGAGTGATGGCCTTCCTCTTTCTTCCCCGAGCCTTGCCCGAGGGCGACTCCTTGTTCGAGAGCGACTCCCTGTCCCCCATGCTGGCAGCGTCTCCTTTTCCTGCCACCCTCGCGGTGGGAGTACTTCCGAGCGAGGTGCCTCCGCCCTGCGGGCCTCCCTATACACAGCCCTCGCCACGTCGTGCCAGACCACACCCCTGAGCATTGTTTGCTCAGCGCTCAATGGCCCAGCCAGTGGTAGCCCTGGGGGAGGGGCTCCGACGGCACCAGGCGCCGTCTCTCGCTCCCAGGGTGGGGTGAGTGTGGGAGGCCAGGTTGGGGCGTCCAGGGCACAGCTGAGACGTCGCCATGCCCCATCCTGCCAGCTTCATGGGCAGGGAAACGCTGGAGGGCCTCAATACGCGAGTTGGAGAACACCTCTGGGAAGGCACCCTTAAAGAGCCTTCCCAACCCATCTGCCACACTCTTCATCTCCCTTGCTCAATCCTGGCTGGTCACATAGCAGGGTGAGGGTATGCACCACAAGCCTTCTTCCAAGGGGTTCATCCTGTGTTCTTCCACCCTTCACACTACTTCGTTTCTGCAAGCTTTACCTAAAATCCTTCTATGGAAATGTGGTTAAATTAAGTCTCTGGAAATGGGAATCATTCCACTTGCTGCCTACACACTTCCCTTCTGCACCTTGAAGACCATAAACTTCTTGTCTACCACCAGGGAACTTTGCCATCCATCTCCCTTCCCGGTGTCCTCATAGCTCACCTCGATTT
>NW_007170689.1:0-727 GCF_000164805.1 Carlito syrichta | reverse complement strand
CAGTTAATTTTTGTGTATGGGGATAAATAGGGGTCCTGTTTCAATCTTCTGCATGTGGTCAGCCAGTTTTCCCAGCACCATTTGCTGAATAGGTTGTCCTCTCCCCAGTGGAAGGTGGTGGAGGCTTTGTTGAAGATGAGTTGGCTGAGAAATTGAGGTTTTGCTTCTGGAATCTCAATTCTGTTCCATTGATCTATATGCCTGTTCCTATACCAGTACCAAGCTGTTTTGATGATTGTAGCTTTATAGTAAAGTTTGAAGTCTGGTAATGTGATACCACCTGCTTTTTTTTTTTTTTTTTTTTGCTGAGGATTGTTCTGGCTATTCTTGGTCATTTGTGTTTCCATATGAATTCCTGTGTTGTTTTTTCTAGGGCTGAGAAGAATTTGATAGGTATTGCATTGAATCTGTAGATTGCCTTAGACAAGATGGACATCTTCACAATGTTGATTCTTCCAATCCATGAGCATAGGATATTTTTCCACTTGTTTGTGTCATCTTTGATTTCTTTGAGCAGTGTTTTATAGTTTTCATTGTAAAGGTCTTTCAGGTTTCTGGTTGGGAAGATGCCAAGTTATTTCATTTTTTTTCTGTGGCTATTGTGAATGGGATTGTGGTTTTCATTTGAGTTTCTGTTTGTTTATTATTGGTGTAAAGAAATGTGATTATCTTTTGCACATTTATTTTATATCCTGAGACTTTGCCAAAGTCCTTTATCAATGTAAGA
>NW_007170688.1:0-699 GCF_000164805.1 Carlito syrichta | reverse complement strand
TTGAAAATGAACAAATCAAAATTCAACTCTCTCAAATGTAAAATCTCTTTCTTAAATAACCCGGGTTAAGTGAAAATAGAAACTAAAATTTTAGTATATCATACCTAATGCATGTGTATCTCACACAGCATAATAAAAAGATCAGTTGCATAGTGTGTGTGTATATGTGGTATGTGTGTGTATTTGTGTGTGTGTTTGCTCACACACACAGACAGCTCTTTCTCATTTGATCTATTCTGAGAAGACCTAAGGTAACTCAGTAACAACCTTCAGAAATACCCAGATTTAATGTGAAGAGGATGCTGCTTCATTTATCCTTTATCTAAAGAATCTGAATGATGCTTTAAATAAACCATGTCATTTTTTTACATCAAAAGAGGAAAGTGCTTACACTCATACGTGGGTGTTTAAGTTCACCTAATAGGAGCAAACTGAAACCCAGAAATGCTGATATATCCCATGTCACCCAGCTCTACCTGGAGCCCAAAGTTGCTCCCTTGAGTACCCAGCTGGCTGCTTCCTTTTCTATCATACTCTCCTTTTCATCTGCTTTGTTCAGGAGAACTGGTCTATCCCACTAAGAGCCAAAAGAGAGCACAAAGAGTAGAACACCGTAAAACAAAAATCCTTAATAAATTGAAAAATTAACCGGGCTCGGTGGCTCAGCCTGTAATCCTGCGCCTTTGGGAGGCTGAGGTG
>NW_007170687.1:0-1659 GCF_000164805.1 Carlito syrichta | reverse complement strand
CCTTTTTCAACTCTTGTCATTGGTCCTCTCCATCCTCTCATCACCCATCTTCCCCCAATCCAGAACTCTAGTGAAACCTCTTTGCAATTCACTAGTAATGCTCGTCCAGTTGAACTGAATGTTATTTTCTAAATGTTTCAAGATAAGAGATACAGTGCCACACTTTATTAGTTTACATGACACTCTTCTTTTTTTAATATGTTGCTTTCTCTGTAGACGTGGCTAAAACCCTGACTACCAACTCCCTCCAGCCTGCTTCCTGAGTTTTATACCTCAAACCTCTCAAATCAGTCCCGTTGGAGTAGAGTATTAAGTGTATAAAAAGGGACAGTTGGTGTAGACACTGTCACTCTAGGCCCGGGAAGACAAGGTTTCTGGTGCTAATTTTTAACCTCTGAGGGAAATCCTGCAGCAGTAATGTCAAAGTGAGCTTATCAAAATAGAGAGCACCATACGATGTTGTGACGTTTTTCTCTAGACAACATTTCATCCCTAAATTTAGGGCTGCAGAATAAAAATCTGATCTTTCCAGATATATCCTATTTAACTGTGCCACTTTTAAAGAACTTAAAAAGTATTATTTATAATTTAACCTACATCTCATCTTAAAAGAATGGGGCACTCCTAAACTCCAAAGCATTTGTTTTTCCAGACTACCTTCATTTTCTGGTCTCCTAGGCTACATGAAATTAGCTAATATAATGTTAACTGATATTAGAGAAAATAACACTAAGAATAGGCTGCCCAAATAACAAGATGAGATTTAACAGGGTGACTAATTCAAAGGCTTTCATTTAGGTTTGAAATAACATAAATTACACAAAGACAGGATAAAGGCCTGCTTAGCAGATTTGGAGAATCTGTTTAACAACAAGTTTTAAAAGAATTGGAGCCTTTAAAAGTTTTTATCTTTTAATTCATTAATTCTACTCCTTGGAATTTATCTAAGGAAATAGGACATGAGAGCAAAAACATAAGCAAATATATGTTGTTATAGTATTTTATAACCCAACAACCTATATGAATGACAAGACAATGACAATAAATTATAACACACTTATAAATGGAAGACTATATAACCATTAAAACTAATATTTAGAAGTATGTTTAAGGACAGGAAAATGTCTATACTATTAAAGGGCAGGAAGGAAAGTTATATAGTGTGATCACAATTACAGTCCTGTCAAGTGACCTTGTTTTTTGTTCCACTTCAATGAGTTGAGGGAGTATGTTAATATACAGAGCAGATGTGTTCCCTCTGCCTTACCCCAGGCCCTGGAAAAAAATGGAGAAAGAGAAACTTCTATGTCTGATGGTGAGTACTAAAACAATAACTGAATTTCTTATTTCCCTTCTAAGCATGCTTTTACACAGTTTTGTATTCTATTTTAACTTGACTAGTAGATATTTTAAGACTATGGTAGTTAAACTCATGGAATTCAGAGACAAGAAGACAAGTTCAAATTCTATCTTTGTAAGTCAGTCACTGAGTACCTGAGGAAGTCACTTCATTTACTTGAAACTAAATTTTCTGCCAGGCTCGGTGGCTCAGCCTGTAATCCCGCACCTTTGGGAGGCTGAGGTGAGTGGATTGCCTGAGCCCGCGGGTTCGAGACCCGCCGGGGCAGCGAGACCTCATCTCTACAATAAATCAAAAAA
>NW_007170686.1:0-887 GCF_000164805.1 Carlito syrichta | reverse complement strand
TCCTATTTCAAATGGACTATATTACTACAAATACAAAAAGATTTTTATTCAAACATCCTTGTGTAGAACCACATTTCTTCCTAATACAGAATGATTAGGAAAGAATAAAGCTGGCAGACAGAGAAAGGAGACAAGGTTAAACGCCTTAATAGCCAATTAGCTAAAAAAAAAAAAAAAAACAGCTTCTGCTATCAAAGTCATCAGCCCTCTCCTTTGTAAACAAAGCCACTAGACTGGCTTGCATGTTGCCCTTTGATGCGCCAGAGATAAATTTGGATTTAACCTACAATTTCACAAACATTTATCTATTTAAGGAAGAAGTTGCCGTTTTTCAGGCACTTTTCAACATTAAAAATAATTAAATCCAGTTATTTAAAAACAGTTTGACAAGCAGCCCCACTCCATAGCCCTGGGAGCAGGAGGAAGCAGCTAATTTTGTTATAGCTGTGAGAAGGCAAATTTCTTCAATTTGCCAAAAAAAAAAAAAAAATAGCATAGATATATTTTTTTCCACCCTTACTTCAAATTTGGGATCTCTCCCTCTGATAACACAGCATTTTATGTTACTTGAAATCAGTCCCTATTTAAAGATTCTTTGTGGTACCAAGCTTAGGGAGTTAACTAATAGAGAAGTACATTGCCATGACTGACATTCTTATTACAAAAATTCAGTTTCAGTTGAGTTCCTGTGATCCCCTGAGCAGTTATAAATGCCCTTTACCTGTAATGAGGCAGTAGGCTATGTGTAAGACAAAGCAAACTATCAAATATATATACATTTATATTCATATGAAATACACTGAGGGAAGAGGAATTTTTTCTGAAGTGTTTAGAGCTTCAAAGGAAAACAAAAACACTTAATATTGAGAAATTTCTAATAAATGGTT
>NW_007170685.1:0-1033 GCF_000164805.1 Carlito syrichta | reverse complement strand
AAACTATGGGGGGGGAGGGGGGATGGGATTAACAGTAGCAAATATCTGTCTGGGGCTGGGAAAACACTCTTATCAACAGGGTGTCTGAATGAAACGTAATTGTACACCTAACCCCTTAACTGTACCCCACAAAACTATAATAAAAATACTGATTAATTATTAAAAAAAAAAAAAAGAAAGAAATGCAAATGCTCAGACCCCACGCCAGAGTGGCAGAATCAGAAGGTGGTAGTGAAGCCCTCTGGATGGTTCTGATTCACACATTTGAGAACCATCGCTGGGGGTTGGAAGACATGATAGATTTAAATGTGTTTAACCTACCCTTTCTTGTTCTTTGTGATCCATTTCCACACATAGTCAGCTACTGGCCATCTCATTCTGACTTCTTGGGTCCATGTTCACACTTGATCTGGCTCTTCTCAGCATTTTCTGAAAAACTGTCATTCATACACATGTGATCTAACACTGCTTTCCTCTTCCTTTCTTTCTCTGAACATACTCACATGTATTATAGTCCTGAACACTGCTTTCTCTCTAAATGTGTCCCATAGACGCACATGATCTGTTATAACTCCTCTGTCACCTCCTTTCTGTGTCGCTTTGGTCACATCACTTAAGCAATCTGAGTCTGTTTCTTCTTTGGCAGAAAGAGGATCATGGCTCTCCCCAGGGGTTTGACAGTTCAGGGATATCAAGAAGGGGAAGAGTCTTGACCCAAAGTGTGTTTAACCCATCCATACCTGTCTTCTGGCATTTCCCCTCCCCAGCCCCTGTGCCTCCCTTTCCACACCCCTTCCACTGCTTACCTGCAACGGTACTGCAGCCCGAGGAAGACAGCAATGTGGACTTTATATTAAATAACAACTCTCCAAATAAATCTGAGCAAGGGTTCTGCAGAGTCGAGCAGGTCCGGGAGAGGGAAGGACCTTGGCTCTGCTTTGAATAGGACCCCAAGAGCTTTGGGAGGAAATTTAACCATACAGATGAGGGGCGTCACACCATGCAAGATGCCTTCTAGGCCGGCCATTCTGGC
>NW_007170684.1:0-601 GCF_000164805.1 Carlito syrichta | reverse complement strand
TGCGCCTCCCTTTCCACACCCCTTCCACTGCTTACCTGCAACGGTACTGCAGCCCCAGGAAGACAGCAATGTGGACTTTATATTAAATAACAACTCTCCAAATAAATCTGAGCAAGGGTTCTGCAGAGTCGAGCAGGTCCGGGAGAGGGAAGGACCTTGGCTGTGCTTTGAATAGGACCCCAAGAGCTTTGGGAGGAAATTTAACCATACAGATGAGGGGCGTCACACCATGCAAGTTGCATTCTAGGCCGGCCATTCTGGCAGCTATTGGTGTGGGAATGGGAGCTCTCAGTAAACAGGAATGATCATTCATTAGTACAGTATCTGGGATGCACATCCCACCTACATATTTTCTTTGGTGTCAGCTCCAGCGGCTTCATCCTGTCTTTGCTAAGCTGTTCTCAGAAGATCAGGCATTCCTCTGAGGGTAGCCCAGGGCCCAGACTCTCTGTTGGGTTTATTGCAGCAAGCAAACAGTTAAGCACAACTGCCTTTCTCTTTATTATTATTTTACTTTAGTTTGTTATAGAAGTATAGGGCACAAGTCAGGATTAGGTACATATGTAATGCATGTACAGGTGAAGTTTGGGCCTCCAACAGG
>NW_007170683.1:0-715 GCF_000164805.1 Carlito syrichta | reverse complement strand
GCAGGTCTGGGAGAGGGAAGGACCTTGGCTGTGCTTTGAATAGGACCCCAAGAGCTTTGGGAGGAAATTAAGCCATACAGATGAGGGGCGTCACACCATGCAAGTTGCATTCTAGGCCGGCCATTCTGGCAGCTATTGGTGTGGGAATGGGAACTCTCAGTAAACAGGAATGATCATTCATTAGTACAGTATCTGGGATGCACATCCCACCTACATATTTTCTTTGGGGTCAGCTCCAGCGGCTTCATCCTGTCTTTGCTAAGCTGTTCTCAGAAGATCAGGCATTCCTCTGAGGGTAGCCCAGGGCCCAGACTCTCTGTTGGGTTTATTGCAGCAAGCAAACAGTTAAGCACAACTGCCTTTCTCTTTATTATTATTTTACTTTAGTTTTTTATAGAAGTATAGGGCACAAGTCAGGATTAGGTACATATGTAATGCATGTACAGGTGAAGTTTGGACCTCCAACAGGTCCTCATGTCCCCTGGTTTAGGATCAGGTTCCATGTGTGTTGTTCCATGTCCCCTCTCCCTCCCTCCTTTGATAGTGTCCCACGATTGCGGATCCCTCCCTTGTGCCATTATGGGCAATGTTCAGGCTCCACTTATGAGTAAGAACATGTGGTATTCAGTTCTCTGTTTCTGACAGGTTGCTAAGAATGTCTCCCACACCATCCAGTTTACCGAAAAGTTCATGCTGTTGTCTTACTTTATGGCTG
>NW_007170682.1:0-770 GCF_000164805.1 Carlito syrichta | reverse complement strand
AAGCGTGCTTGAGGTAAGAAACCTCCCTTTTTCAATGGTGTTAGTGGAATCTTTGCCTGGAACTCTTGAGTGACTGCCTTTCCCATTTACTTTCTCAGATTCGATATGTCAAGATTCAGAATCCAGAAAGGCAACCAGAGTCTTGACCCTCTGCCATCTGGATTTGAGGCTGCAGACTCTCTGTTGACCTGGGCCCGGGGGAGAGGGGTGCAGAGTGTGCTGTGGTCCAACCGCTTGGAGCCCTGCAAACGAGGGTTGGTGTGACCAGTGCTCCCACCCAAAGTTGGCACTTGTGGAGGACATACACATACATCAGAAAATGTCGTGGATTTGCTTCACAACCAGGAGCAAGGCCCCTTAATTGTGCATCGGATGACTATCAGTCTAGTCGACAGTGTCAGAGGAGGTGACAGCCAAATCTCTCCTCACTATGAGGCCTCTTCCAGCTGAACAAGCTGCCACACCCAGGTCACACCGGGAGCCCAGTTCTCTGTACCTGCCATGGAGTGCTCAGTTCTAGGCACAGCCTGGGAGACAGACCAAAGTTCTCAGGTAAATTTTCCTTCACCAAGGCTACCTTTTTATAGGGAGCACAAAAGCGGGAGGTGTCACACACACAGGCATATGCATCTCTTTCTCAATGAACAGATGGGATCTAGCTTTTATGACCACTAGGACATAGCCTTGTGCTGTCCTATGGGTATTTTGGGCATTTCTTTGTCTTGCCAAGAAAACATGCTTGTCAAACACGTCCTTGAGGTCACAGGATT
>NW_007170681.1:0-691 GCF_000164805.1 Carlito syrichta | reverse complement strand
ACACAGGGCTGGAGTAATGGGGGATTAGCTAGTAAGAAAATAAATAAAGAAAGAAAATGCTAAAAGTCACCTGAGTTATAGTTATGATGACCGGACATTACCATTAGGGCTGAGATACAGTGTCTAAGAATCACCGTGTGACAGATGAATCATTGCGGTGCTACACGGGTGGACATTCCCGTAAATCCTTTCTCTGGAAAGTGCTGGAAATCCTCCCGCCTGAGCTTGCTGAAAATATGCCCCTGCAAAGTCCTGGATCCCTGTCTCCTAGAACTTGCCAGAAACCTGCCTTCTAGGGGGCAGGGAAAGTTGCATTTTGCAACACTCTGCCCAGAGAGCACATGGAATCCACAGGGCACAACCGTTTCCTCTTACAGTCTCTCTCCAGCACCTGCTGCTGACAAAAGCTTAATTGTGCCACTGGCCAGGGAAGAGTATGGAAAGGGCCCACGCCCATTTTCACAGAGAAGGCAAAGGTGGGTGAGGTTGGAGTTGGAAGGCAAGACAACGGGAACCAGCACCGGGCATACATTCCAGTCCTCAGGCTGCCCACGCAACCTCCTACTCACATTTACCCTCTGCTACAACAGCAAAGCTACTCTGCATTTCCCCCAACAAGATACACCTTTCCTGCTTTTATTTTGACAGGCAAGGTCTTGCTCTGCGGTTCAAGCTGGAGTGCAGTGGTGGG
>NW_007170680.1:0-795 GCF_000164805.1 Carlito syrichta | reverse complement strand
TCTGCTCATATGTCTTCTTTTGAGAAATGTCTATTCATATCTTTGGCCCACTTTTTAATAGGGCTGTTTGCTTTTTCCCTTTTGGCATCTTTGCATTCTGTGTAGATTCTGGATGTTAGATCTTTGTCAGATATACAGTTTGCAAATATTTTCCCCATTCTGTGGGCTGTCTCCCCACTCTTTTTATGATTTCTTTGGCTTTGCAGAAGTTTTTCATTTTGATGATGTCCCACTTGTCTATTTTATCTTTTATGCCAAGAGCATTTGTGATTTTGATCAGGAATTGGCTGCCTATTTCAATTTCCGTAAGGGTGTCTCCTGCATTTTTTAAGACTTTTATAGTTTGAAGTTTTGTGTTTATGTCTTTAATCTATTTAGAGTTGAATTTTGTGTGAGATGATAGGTAGGGGTCCTGTTTCAGTCTTTTGCATGTGGTCAGCCAGTTTTCCCAGCACTGTTTACTGAATAGGTTCTTCTCTTCCCAGTGGTTATTGGTGGGGACTTTGTCAAAGATGAGTTGGCTGAGAAATTGAGGTTTTGCTTCCAGGATCTCTATCCTGTTCCACTGGTCTATATGCCTGTTTTTGTACAAATACAAGGTTGTTTTTGATGATTGTAGCCTTATAGGAAAGTTTAAAGTCTGGAAGTGTGATTCCTCTCACTTTGTTTCTTTTACTAAGAATTGTTTTGACTATTCGTGGTCATTTAAGTTTCCATATGAATTTCTGTATTGTCATTTCCAGGTCTGAGAAGAATGATGATGGCATTTTAATGAATATTGCATTGAATTTGTAG
>NW_007170679.1:0-441 GCF_000164805.1 Carlito syrichta | reverse complement strand
TGTTAACCTCACTTTGCTTTCAGGGAGTAAACTTACAACTCCACTGCATGGACAGACTCCAAGGCAGTGGGCAGTAGGTTTCAGACTATCCATACACCTGTTGGCGGGTACCGGGATATGCAGAGAGATTTTGAATCACAGCTCCCCCCTTAAATAAATCCCAGAACTACAAAAAGGACTGCCCTCAACCTACAGTCCAACTCCAAAAATTAACAAAGCAAGAGGAAATATATTAGGAAGAATAGGAGATTGAACAAACAGAAGTAAAAGCAACCCCTCCACCACTGAATAACAGAATTAAAGAAGATGGGGAAGTGGAGGGAAGGGAAAAGTAGGGAGGAAAAATCTGCACAAATGAAGAAAAACCAAAAGAAGAATATAGGGCTCACACAGACCCAGGGGAGGTCAGACATTGAGAAAACAGACTTCAGAACACAAACA
>NW_007170678.1:0-796 GCF_000164805.1 Carlito syrichta | reverse complement strand
GATGGTAGTGCTTGAAAATAGAATCAATATGGAAAATAGTGTAATTGTTAGGATAATGTAGATGAGGAGATTAAGGAGTATTATAGTAGAATTATATTTTAGAATCGTGATTATTCATCCTACGTGGGCAATAGAAGAGTAAGCTAGGATCTTTCGAAGTTGTGTTTGGTTTAGTCCCCCTCAGCCGCCCAATGCGATAGAGGTTAGGGCAATTAAAATCATTAGTGTTAGGTTTAGGGTTATGTTAATTTGATATAAGATTGAGATAGGAGCCAATTTTTGTCATGTAAGGAGTAATATTCCAGATGTTAGTGATACTCCTTGTGTAACTTCAGGAACTCAGAAGTGAAAGGGTGAGAGACCTAGTTTTATTATTAAGGCAATTAAGATTATAATTGAGGATGTTTGATTGAATTTGTTTATAACAGTCCATTGTCCGGAATAACTTGTATTTGTAATTACGGCTATTATCAGAAGTATAGAAGCTGTAGCTTGGATTAGAAAATATTTAGTAGCTGCTTCGGTTGAGCGGGGGTTGGCTTTTTCAATTAGGATAGGTGTGATAGCTAATATACTTATTTCTAGTCCGATTCAAATTAGTAGTCAGTGTGAGCTGAATATGGTAATTATAGTACCTGAAAATAAGGTAAGGAAAATGGAGGATAAAATTAGGGGTGTAATTAGTACAGGAAGGATATGAACCAACATTTTCGGGGTATGGGCCCGATAGCTTATTTAGCTGACCTTACTATAGAATATTGTGTAATTAGGTAGCACGAAGAATTTTGAATTCTTA
>NW_007170677.1:0-844 GCF_000164805.1 Carlito syrichta | reverse complement strand
GTATTTGGAGTTTGACAGCCTGATCAGAAGAAATAGAGTATACGGCTAGGCTAGATGTTGCTAGAATGAATAGACGCTTAGGTTTATGTTGAGAACGGGGTGTGGTATAGGTATGGGAATTCATATAATGAGAGCTAGGGATAGAGCAAGGGTTGGTGCAATGATGTAGAGTAGAGATGTTGATGTAAGCAGATGGAGGGGTTCTTTAATAAATAATTTTATGGCATCTGCAAAGGGTTGGAGGAGACCATAGGTTCCAATAATGTTAGAACCTTTTCGGAGTTGCATATATCCTAGTACTTTGCGTTCTGCTAATGTTAGGAAGGCTATAGCTAGGAGAACTGGAATAATTAGGATTAATAGATTAATTATAAACATGTTGTTAAGAAGAGGAGTTGAACCTCTGATAATAAAGTTTTAAGTTTTATGCAATTACCGGGCTCTGCCATCTTAACGAACCCTGTTCTTGAGTAGGGTTATTTATTAATTTATTAGATTAAGATTATTTCATCTATTAAATAGGGGATGCTTCAAGTAGAGGTAGGTCCCATCTTTCTTGTCCTTTCATACTGGGAAAGATAATAAATAGATAGAAACCGACCTGGATTGCTCCGGTCTGAACTCAGATCACGTAGGATTTTAATCGTTGAACAAACGAACCGTTAATAGCGGTTGCACCATTGGGATATCCTGATCCAACATCGAGGTCGTAAACCCTATTGTCGATATGGACTCTGTAATAGGATTGCGATGTTATCCCTAGGGTAACTTATTCTGTTGTTCAAAATAAGTTTGGATCAATAAATGATTTTTACTTAGACTGGTAAGGTCTTGGGTATTATCG
>NW_007170676.1:0-626 GCF_000164805.1 Carlito syrichta | reverse complement strand
CCCAGGCCTAACAGGTTACTGGGGGGCTGAGAGTGAGAATAAAAGGGTCTGGAGTCCCAAATGCTGACCCTCCCACATATGCCGTGATCCCCCACACTGAACCACTCAGTGTATCAGTCTCCTAAAATGGGGAATAACAGTTCAGACCTCAAAGGCATAAATCAAGTGAGGCAATACAAATAACGGTCACAGAAGAGAACCAGACCGTGGTTAGTGACTGTGACCTGGCATAACTGAACATCTCCCCTTTCTCACTAAGAATTCAGAGATCATCAGAAGCTCACTCTGGCCAAAGGGTGAGTAATAAGATGCCGTTTTCTGGGCGTCACCAAAATCATAGACCACAGGGATGGCTGGGCCGTTGTCAGTCCAACACTTTCCTTCTCCGTATTTCACTGGATATCTCTACAAGGAACAAAAAAAGTCACCAAGTAAAGGACTACAGCTCTACCCTTACAAGCATCTCCCAGGGAGGCTGCCATTCCCCGGGGCAGAAACAATGCTTTCTCAGTAACTGAGATTCTTTTTTCTTTAAGCAGGATTTATTGAGAGGATAGAAAAGCTCCCAAAGTGGGAGGGGACCCAAGGGGATTGCCCAAGATTATTTCAAAACCAGCTAAAATAAG
>NW_007170675.1:0-12625 GCF_000164805.1 Carlito syrichta | reverse complement strand
TCTCTCTCCACTATTCCTGCCCTGACTATCTCTTTGCCATAGGTAGTCCTCTTACCTGGTTCAGAAATTCCTGAGAAAAGCAGGGCAGACGCCAACAGCAAATTCAAGGTTAGGAGAACATAAACGTCACTGTCCAACCCTGAACACTTGCCTCTCTGTCCACTCATGAACCCCAGCCCCAGCTAGCAGCCTGTGTACCTGGTAGAGGCCAAGCAGATTGTGTCCCAGTCTCTGGAAGAAGCCGGTGTTTGTGTGGTACCTCAGCAGAGAGCTGTTTCTCCACTGCTGCAGGGGGGTCCTGTTGGGCACGTGCCAGATGCCCAGGTCCTCAGCCTGGATGTCGTAGTAGCCCGGGTTCTGAAAAGCAGCAGACACTGAGCCTGACCACACCATGAGGTCCCAGAAGGCCAAAGGCCTGCAGATGCAGCCTCCGCTGAGCTGAGCTCTGGGCTCTAGGTGGGCAGGGGTCAGCCATGCTCAGACACCCCCACTTCCAGTGGGCGACCTCCCCCGACCGCCCAAGGTCCTCCCAGCCTTGCGGGGATAAAGCTGTGATGCAAGACACACACGCCTGTCTTTCTTCTTTTTCATCCCTATCTCCACACCCCACTCCCTCCTGGACGTGTGTGGCCACCACACTCCATCCCCCACCGTCTCCCAAGTGGCTGGGAAGTATCACCACCTTGTAGTCATCACTTGTGGCTGCCTCTGCAGACCCGAAGGTGTTGTAGTTGGCCCAGTTGCCGTCCCCCTCCGGGTAGTCTGCTCTGTTTCCCTGCTGGCTGGACCAGCGGTCGCCCAGTGTACACTTCCCATGCATGTTGTTCTCATGCACGCTGGCCACCAGGGTCCAGCCGCCGCCCCCTGAGGTCATGTCACAGAAGGTCTGGTAGATGACACCATTCTCGGTGCGGAGGAAATACAGGCCGTCTGTAGAGAGAATCAGCCCAGAGCCTTCCTGTCTGAGTGCTCTGATCCATCTCAGCCCCAGGACCCAGAGAGATCTAGGAACCAGAAAAATGGCCTGAAGTCTCCTCTAAATCCCATCATCAAGTGTTCCTAGGGGTACTTGAGTCTCCCTGAGTGCAGAAGACCATGTTCCTGTGACTGATGCAGAACTCAGAATGATCAAAACTCCCAGTACGTTCTTCATGAAGTTAAACATAGTTATCACAGGACCCAGACAGCCCCAAATAATGGAAAACAGAGCCTCCAACAGTGCATTTGTGTCAATGTTCGTTGCAGCATCAGTCGCAAGAGCCAGAAAATAGAACCAACTCGAATATTCATCAATAGATGAAGGGGTAAACAAAATGCGTGTGTGTGTATGTGTGTGTACACAATGGATAAAAAGGAATGAAATATTCATGCTACAACATGGACAGACCTTGAAAACTTCATGAAATAAGCCAGACACACTAGCCGGGCATGGTAGCATGCGCTTGTATTTCCAGCTACTTGGAAGGCTGAGGCGGAAGGATCACCAGAGCCCAGCAGGTCGAGGCTACAGTGGCCGGGAGCAGCCACTGCACTCCAGTCTGAGTGACAGAGTGAGACTACAACTCAAAAAAAAAAAGAAAGAAAGAAATAAGCCAAACACAAAAGGACAAATACCGTATAATTCATTTACATGAAACTAGAATAGGCAAATTCATCAAGACAGGAAGTAGAACAGCGGTTACCAGGGACTGGGGAGAGAGAACACAGAGTGGTTGCTTCACAGAGCTTCTGCTGGTGCGATGAAAACGTTCTGGGTGTAGATAGTGATGGTTGTACAACATTGTGAATATAATTAATGTCACTGAATTGTACAATTTAAATGGATTAAAATGGCAAAGTGTATTCAATATGTAATATATATAGTTTACCACAATTCCTTTTTAAATTTTAAAAAATGGTGGGCCAGGCATCGTGGCTCAAGCCTGTAATCCCAGCACTCTAGGGGACGTAGACAAAAGGATTGCCTGAGCTCAGGGGTTCGAGACCAGTCTGGGCAACTTGGTGAGACCTGTCCTACCATAAAGCAAAAAAAAAAAAAAAAATTAGCCAGGCATGGTGCCACATGCCTGTTCCTCCAGCTACCTGGAAGGCTGAGGCGAAAGGATCACCTGAGCCCAGCAGGTCAAGGTTGTGGTGGCCGTGAGCGTGTCACTGCACTCCAGCCTAGGCGACAGAGTGAGACTCTGACTCAAAATATATAAGAATAGAAAATAATAAATTTTTAAAAATTAAAAGCTCCCAGAGGACAAAGACCTGATGCCCCAACGGGGCTCTGTACGGATGCTGTATCACTCACCACGTGCACTGTGGCACTTCTCTTTGATTTCCTTGCAGCTTCTGGGCAGAGATGGGGACGGAGAGGAGCAAGTCCATTCCTTGGAGGAGGTACTGGCCGCCTCTAGAGAAGATGCAAAGTTTTATTCTGGTTGCTGGTTTGACACAGAACTCAGCCTTTCCTTGTCACTAGTCCCAAGCTCATACTAGCACTGTAGAAGAGCCTCACCGCCTGCTGGCAGACCCTGACATTCAGTACACATCCATTCAGCCCATCTGACCCGACATCCAATGCAGGCCTCGTGCATGCTGTCCTTCATTTGACCTCGTCCTTTTGCTGGACCCTGTCTTAAGTACTGGGCAGTCGAATAAATTAGCCTTCCCCTTTCATGGTCTCTCGTGGGTGTTGTGGACAAGTCAGCAGACAATTATATAGAGAAGAATCAATGATCAAAGAAAGACAAGCTGAGCGCAATGTCTCACACCTGTAATCCCAGCAATTTGGGAGGCAGAGGCAAGAGGATTGATTGCCTGAACCCAGGGGTTTGAAACCAGCACGGGCAATTTGGTGAGACCTCATCTCTACAATAAATCAAAAAATTAGCCGGGTGTGGTGTTGCACAGCTGTGGTTCCAGCTTCTTGGAAGGTTGAGGCAGAAGGATTACCTGATCCGAGTAGGTTGAAGATGCGGTGGCCATGAGCATGCCTCTGCACTCCAGCCTAGATGACAGAGTGAGACCCCAACTCAAGAAGAAGAAGAAGAAGACAAGCCCAAGAGAATAAAAGAAAGACCCTAAGGTGAGAATGGAGAGTAGAGAGGCCAGACTGGAGGCAGGGAGTTGTCTGGAGTAGGAGGCGGCTTGGGGGAGTTGTCTCATGTCTTGGTCACAGAAGGCCTCCTAGCTCAGGTGACACCTTAGCTTATTCTAAGAGGTAAACATGATTTATCAGTAGAAAAAAAAAGAAGAGAATTCAAGGCAGGAAGAACAGCACATTTAAAAACCTGGAGAAAAAAATATATACTCCAGTCTGTTAAAGAAATGTAAGTAGCTTAATGTGGCTGAAACATCGGGCGAGGTAGGGAGTGGTGAGATTGTGACCGAGAGACTAGCAGAGGCACAGAATGAAGAACCCTATATGCCAATCCCAGTTCTAAAGAGTCAGCAAACTATTTTAAAAGTCTTGAGGAAGGCCAGGTTTGGTGGCTCATGACTATAGTCCCAGCACTTTGGGAAGCCGAGGTGAGAGAATTGCCTGAACCCATGGGTTCGAGACCAGCCTGGGCAACTTGGCAAGACCTCATCTCTACAATAAATTAAAATAATAATAATAACAACAATAACAATGAAAAGAAATATAGATATTAAACCCCATTATCATTATTATTATAGAGATGAAGACTGTGAAAAGAACATTCTCTGGGCACACAGCAGACTATGCAATTCCCATCGGAATCCCATGGCCAAGGCCACAGGAGTGAAGAGCAAAGAGCAGCTGGGAGGGGACACGGTTCTCACCAGAACCCCCTCAGGACCACACAGGTACACAGCCTGGCCTAGGACGTGCCTCACTGCTGCAGGCCAGATCCCACAAGAAGTCAGAAAGCGACACTCAGCCTACATCCAAGTCAGCCTCTGGGCATCTCAAAAACACACCCTGTGGCCCCGGAGAGACCAGGATCCTGGGAGCCACCCTGCTCAGCTCTGTTCTGGAAGAGGGACTGTTGCCCCTTGGAGGTGACTCACCCGCGCTGCAGCCTCTGGTGGCCTCAATGAGTAACAGCAGGAAGGAGAACTGGATCATTGGAACCTGAAGAAACACAAGATGAAGGTCACCAAACTCCACCATCTTTTTTCTCTACATCCCTACCCCAACCCCTGTCCTATCAGTCCTACAGACTCTAAAGCCCCTTGCCTTTTGCTTAAGCTTCACACATCTCTGGGACCAAAGGCAGACCTAGGCTGAAACCAGAGATCCCCCCACTCACAGACTTCCCTCCCGCGCAGAGCGCTCCCTCCATCCTGCCACGGGTGCAGAGTTCAGAGTTGCCAGCGGGGTGCAGCTCGCTCTGCAGAGGCTCCTGATGTGGGGTGAAGCTCTGAGCCCTTTATGGAGAAAGCCCACTGGGGCCAAGCCTAGGCTTCCAGCCTCGCCCTCCCATGGCACAATTCCCAGTGCCCCTGAGGCCACTAATTATCTCAGGGCAGGTTGTTTACATAGCGATAACTCATGGAATTAACAGGCTGTACAGGACCTAAAATGTCTGTTGTTCCTGGATTTGGTAATTTCATTGACCTGTGTATTTAAGTTAAAAAAAAAAAGAAAGAAATTAACAATAGTTGGTGTTGGTTTGGGGTTTTGTGTCTTTCTTTCTTGCAAAATAAAAACTTTTTAAAAAATTAAATATCTAGGCCGGGAGCAGTGGCTCACGCCTATAATCCCAGCAATTTGGGAGGCCAAGGTGAGAGGATTGCCTGAGCCCACGGGTTCAAGACCAGCCTGGGCAACTTGGTGAGACTCCTATCTCTACAATATGTCAAAAGATTAGCCAGGTGTGGTAGCACATGCCTGTAGTTCCAGCTACTCTAAAGGCTGAGGTGGAAGGATCACCTGAGCCCAGCAGGTCGAGGCTGCGGTGGTAGGCAGCATGCCGCTGCCCTCCAGCCTGTGCAACAGAGCGAGACTCCAACTCAAAAAAAAAAAAAAAAAAGACAAGGGGAAAAGATGGATCATGTCTTCCCACGTCTCATTTTTCTAAAGTAAGCTTTTCCAGCGACCCCACCAGTACACTTTTCCTCATGTCTTATGACCAGAGATAGGTCACTTGCTATATTAGTTTGCTAGGGCTGCCATAACAAAATACCACAGACCTGGTGGCTTAAACAACAAAAACTTATTTTCTCACAGTTCTGGAAGTACAAAGACCAAGATCAACCTGTTGGCAGGCCTTGCTTCTTCTGAGGTCTCTCTCCTCGGCTTGCAGATAGTCACTTTCTCTCTGTCCCCTCACGTGGTCTTTTCTGTGTGCATGCACCCTTGTTGTTTTCCTATTACCTGTTTCATATCTCTTTTTTTTTTTTTTTTTTTTGAGTCAGAGTCTCACTCAGTTGTCCAAGCTGGAGTGCAGTGGCATGCTCACAACCACCACAGCCTCAGCCTACTGGGCCTCAGGCGATCCTTCCGCTTCAGCCTTCCAAGTAGCTGGAACTACAGGCATGTGCCATCACGCCCAGTTAATTTTTCTTGATCTATTATAGAGACCAGGTTGCCCAGGCTGGTCTCGAACCCATGGGCTCAGGCAATCCTCTCACGTTGGCCTCCCCACGTGCTGGGATTATAGGTGTGAGCCAACGTGCCTGGCCCATATCTCCTCTTCTTTTAAGGACAACAGCTATACGGGATTAAGGCGCACCTGAGCAGCCTCATTGTGGCTTAATCACCTCCATTTTCCTGTCTTCAAGCACAGTCACAGTCTGAGGTACCGGGGTTAGGATTCAACATATGAGTATTGGGTGGACACAATTCAGCTCATAGCAATGCCCACTCCTGATCTAATTTCTGGTCAGCAGGAGGGAACTATGCTAATTGGCCCAAACCAGTTGTCTGGACATGGGACTGATGTTGATGAGCTATACAAGAAGGCTTTCCTCTGACCGCCATTTCTTTTTTTTTTTTTTCTTCTTTTTAATTTTTATCTCTTCCATCTTGCACAAGGGGTGTATTAAAACAACCAAGCCTGGCATGGTGGCTCATGCTTGTAATCCCCGTACTTTGGGAGGCCAAGATGGGAGGATTACTTGAATCCAGGAGTTTGAAACTAGCCTGGGCACTGTAGCAAGACCTCATCTCTACAAAAAATTGTAAAAAAATTAGCCAGGTATGGTGGCCTGAGCCCAGGAGTCGAGCTGTGATCATGCCACTGCACTCTAGTCTGAGAGACAGAGCGAGACCCTGACTCCAAAGAAAAAGAAAGAAGAGAAGAAGAGGAGGAGGAGGAGAAAGAAGAAAGAAAAGGAAGAAGAATAAAACAAGACTTGAAGGGGAAAGTATCCAGAATTCCTTTTCGTCTTTTATCTTATGAAAGCCAGTTAGGGGCCAGGTGCGGTAGTTCGGCCTGTAATCCCAGCACTTTGGGAGGCCGAGGTGAGAGAATTGCCTGAGTCCACAGGTTCGAGATCAACCTGAGCAACTTGGCAAGATCTCATCTCTACAATAAATCAAAAAATTAGCCGGGTGTGGTGGCACAAGTCGTTCCAGCTACTTGGAAGGCTAAGGCAGAAGGATCACCTGAGCCCAGCAGGTCAAGGATTTGATGGCCACTGCCCTCCAGCCTGGGTGACAGAGTGAGACTCTGACTCAAAAAAAAAAAGAAAGTCAATTAGGTCTCCATAAAGACAGATTTACATTGTGTGGAACAGCTACATAGAAAAAAAGTTATGAGGCTAGGTGTGGTGGTTCAAGCCTGTAATCCCAGCACTTTGGGAGGCTGAGGTGAGAAGGACTCCCTGAACTCAGGGGTTCAAGACCAGACTGGGCAACTTTGTGAGACCTCGACTCTACAATAAATCTAAAGATAAGCAGGGTGTGGTAACACGCATCTGTAGTTTCAGCTACGTGGAAGGCCGAGGCAGAAGGAGCGCCTGAGCCCAGCAGGTCAAGGCTGCGGTAGCCATGAGCGTGCCATTGCACTCCAGCCTGGGCAACAGAGTGATACTCTGACTCAAAAAAAAAAATGCTATGAAATTGTCTTTGGTTTTAGAACGACATAGGAAAAAAGATTCAAATTCTCCAGTGGAGCAAAGTTATACAAGGATTATTATTATCATTATGTCATTGTTGCTGCTGCTGCTGCTGCTGCTGCTGCTGTTGTTGTTCTTGAAACAGGGAGAGCAAAACAAAGCCTTGGAATAGCAGCACTTCCCAAGGCCCTGAGCTCCATGCTAAAATCGCCTGTGGACATCCCTAACCCTCTGCTGCCTCCAGTGATGACCCACTCCAATTCCTTCTCCACACAGCGGCCAACAAGTCTCCTAAAAAGTGCAAACCATCCCACCATGCTATTAAAAATATCTATTGGCCCAGGCTCGGTGGCTCAGCCTATAATCCCAGCACTTTGGGAGGCCAAGGTGAGTGAATCGTGTGAGCGTGCAGGTTCGAGACTAGCCCCGGCAAGTTGGCGAGACCTCGTCTCTACAATAAGTCACAAAAAAAATTAGCTGGGCGTGATAGCGCATGCCTGTAGTTCCAGCTACATGGAAGGCTGAGGAGGAAGGATCACCTGAGCCCAGCAGGTTGGGGCTGCAGTGGCAGTGAGCGTGCCATTGCATTCCAGCCTGGGCGACAGAGTGAGACTCCAACTCAAAAAAAAAAAATTTGTCATTCTTCGTTACTAGAGAACCAAGTTCAAAGTCCACAGCATTGAGTCTGTAGCCGTTATCCACTACAACCACTCAAAAACAGTGGTGTAAGACAGCAATCATGTTTTTGTTCACAAAACTGAAATTTGAGCAGAGCTTGGTGAGGATGGCTTGTTTCTGTTGCACATGGGGTCAGCTGGGACATTTTAATGCCTGCTCTGGTCTGCAGTCACTTATAACTAAGTTGGATTGCTCACATGTCTGAAAGCAATCATGAACCCATGGCTGGAGTCATTGCGAGTGTGTGAACACCTGGTTCTTGCCCGTTCCACCTTTCTCATCCCCTTATATGTTTTAGATCAACTTGCCTGGTCGTGGACCTTCCATGTGCACCAGAGGACGAGAATCAGGAGAGGAGTTAAGTAGTAACTGCAGAAGCAGCAAGGAATGTCACTGCACTGGCAGCAAAGAGACTGGGGAAACAGAAAAATGTCAGGAGACAGCGGTTGCAGCCAACTGGTAGTTCCACTATCCTGCATCCGAAATCAGAAAGGGGGAAGAGTTTGAAAGGAGATTGTGTGCAGTGACAAGCTGGGCATTGTGGAGAAGTGGAGAGTGTTGAAAAGAATGCAAAAGAAGGAAGAGATAATTATTTTAATAGAGGGTTGCCTTCTGTGGATTTAAATTTGTCATCAATGGCCAGTCTATGTCAAATTACTTTGTCTATGTCTTTTCAAAATATACATGAGACCAAAAAATAGAGAGACAATATGTGTACCCCAAGAGAAAATAGTGGAGAAGAAATCACCTCACTCACCCACTCACTCCAGCCTAGCATCTGGATCTCCAAGTGACTTGGCTAGGTTTTATTATATTTTTTTTAAAAGCTTTATTGTAAAATGTACACATACGGAAGAGGCTATAAGACATAAATATGCACTTTAATGAATTACAAAAAGGTAAATACTCATAATTATCCTGGTCAAGAAATAAAACTGCCAGCACCCAGAAGCCTCCCATCTGCTCCCTCCAGATTACAGACCCCTCCCATCCCCAGAGGTAATTGCCAGTCCAACTGTCAGGTCATCAGCACTTCCTTGTGCCCCTGCCATATTGTTCTGAGTATCAGAGATGTATAAAATGTCTTGGCAGTCAGGAGCGGTGGCTCAGCCTGTAATCTCAGCACTTTGGACTCGGAGGGAAAGGATTACCTGAGATGAGGGATTCAAGACCAGCCTGAGCAACATGGCAAGACCTCATCTCTACAATAAATCAAAAACTTACCCAGGCATGATGGCACACGTCTGTGACTCCAGCTACTTGGAAGGCTGAGAGGAAAGGATCACCTGAGCCCAATAGGTCAAGGCTGCAGTGGCCGTGTGTGTCCCACTGCACTCCAGCCTGAGCAACGGAGTGAGACTTTGACTAAAAAAAAAAAGTCTTGGCATCCAGTAGAGCAAGGGTTCCCACTTTGTTCTTCTTCAAAAGCGGTTCACGCCTGTCAGGCCAGTTCTTCAGGAGACAGAGGCAAGAGAATTGCCTGAGTCCAGGAGTTCGAGATTAACCTGGGTAACTTGGGGACACCTAGTCTCTATAATAAATTTTTTAAAAAAATTAGCTGGGCATAGTGGTGCATGCCTGTGGTTCCAGCTACTTGGAAGGTTGAGCCAGAAGGATTGCCTGAGCCCACCAGGTCAAGGCTGTGGTGGCTGTGAGCATGTCACTGCACTCCAGCCTGTCCGACAGAGACTCCTAATCGATAAAAAATAAAAAAAAGTGTCTTGGCTATTCTTAGTCCTCCACCTCTACATAAAAATTTTAAATCTACTTAAATTATACACACACATGTCACATTTAATATATTACAATCTATAGATAATTTGGGAAATAACTGATGCATGTAAAATATTAAATGTGACACGTGGCTGGGTGCAGTGGCTCACGCCTATAATCCCAGCACTTTGGGAGGCCAAGGTGAGAGGATTGCCTGAGCTCACAGGTTTGAGACCAGCCTAGGCAACTTGCTGAGACCTCATCTCTACAATAAATCAAAAACTTAGCCGGGCGTGATGGTACGTGCCTATACTTCCAGCTACTTGGAAGGCTGAGGCAGAAGGATAGCCTGAGTCCAGCAGTTTGAGGCTGCAGTGGCTGTGAGTATGCCACTGCACTCCCGCCTGGGTGACAGAGTGAGATTCTGACTCTAAATCAATAAATATAAATAAATGTGACATGTTTCTTCATGTTTTTGGATTTTTATTGTTTCTCATACTTATATCTTACTACTTCTCTGTATGGATTTTGTGTATTTTCTGTTATTTGTATTCCTAAGTATTTGACTTTTTTGATGCTATTGTAAATGCCACCTTTTATTTTCTTTTTTTTTACTTTTTTATTTTTATTTTTTATTTTTTTGAGTTGGAGTCTCACTCTGTCGCCCAGACTGGAATGCGGTGGCCGCTCCCAGCCACCGCAGCCTTGACTTGCTGGGCTCCAGCGATCCTTCCACCTCAGCCTTCCAAGTAGCTGGAACTACAGTTGTGCGCTACCACACCCAGCTATGTTTTTGATTTATTGTAGAGATGAGGTCTCGCCAAGTTGCCCAGGAGGATCTCGAACCCGCGGGCTCAGGCAGTCCACTCACCTTAGCCTCCCAAAGCGCTGGGATTACAGACTGAGCCACTGAGCCTGGCTCATCTTTTATTTTCTAATGATTTCATGCTTATACAGAGAAATACAATTGATTTTGTGAAAATTTTATATCTTAATGACATCATAGGAAAGACAGTGTTAAAATAAATATAATTTTTGCTTGAATAAATTTGAATTCAAATTTCAATTTATTTGCAAGAATTGAATATTATGAAAAAATAATGTTTTTCTTTACTCTTCTCATTTTGCTACAAACCAATGAAAGCTAATTCTTTGGGGAAGAAGGGGCTCACTCAAGAGTAGCACTGCCCCTTCCACTGGCTGCATTTTGGGATCCAGGACAGACCTCATCTGATGCTTCAACCCGCTCCATCACTCCTGTGCTGTGCAATTCCTCAGCTCCCTGAGCATAAAAGTTACTCACATCTCTCCTTCCCCTTAATAAAATGGACAACTTCCTCCTGGGTGGTGCCTGATATCTATTGTCATCTTAACACAATATTATGAACTTCTCACTGTTTTGTTTGTTCCCCACAGCACTATATTTGTGAAGTTAATACTGTCTATATTTGTAGATAGAAGGTGCTATGTTGCATATTTCCTGGTACATTAATACAAGGTGATAAAACTGTATCCAGTTCCAAGACAAACATTCCAAGACAAACATTCAAATAAATTTATACTTTCTATGGCACTATTTCAGACTCTAATATCTCTGATATTGAGTGCATCTTCCTTCAATGGCATATCACAGGGGTTTTTTTGTAACACTTTATTTAACCCAAGACATCTGAAATATTTTAATTTAAATATGGACTCAATTATAAAATTATTAATGAAATTTTTTCAGTACTAAATATTTCAAAGTCATTCTGTATTTTAAGCTCCCAGTACAGACCAACTCAGATCAGCCACAAAGAGTAACTCTGATGCTTCTGACTCCTGTGACCTCAGAGAAATGCTGGTCCTGATCCCCTCTTTTCTGCCAGAGGGGAGAAAACACCCTTTTCCTGCAGACATCTCCCCTCAGGCTCAATGGTGGGGGAGACAGTGCCCTGAGAAAGATCAGAGGCTACAAGCAGGGAGTGTCCACAAGTAGACACCTGGATCCCATCTGCTGCTTGATGGGACCTATCTGCCCTCCAAAGATTATACAGTGAACAAGGAACTTGAGAACTCAAGAGGAAACCCATTTCTTCAGATGTGTCAGCAGCATTGACCTTCAGAGTTTAAATGTGGTGGAAATAGATTAAAGGCAACCTTCTTATTCTGCAGTTTGGCCTTGGCCCTAGTGGTCAAACTGTGGCTGTTTGCTCCTGAGGTGTGGGGGCCTACGTGAGTTTAGGCACCAACCACATGCACACGTCTACATGCATTTCTGTATAACACGAAACCATGTGTCAAGAGTTTCAACGTTAAGTAAAAGGAAGGGAAATTAGTTAGTTTTTTGTTTGTTTCTTTGTTTTGAGTTGGATTCTCAATTCTGTTGCCCAGGCTGGCGCGCAGTGGCACGCTCAGTCACCGCAGCCTCAACTTGCTGGGCTCAGGTGATCCTTTCATCTCAGCCTTCCAAGTAGCTGGAACTACAGGCACATGCCACCGCATCTGGCTAATTTTTTTTTTTTTAATTTATTGTAGAGATGAGGTCTCACCAAGTTGCTCAGGCTGATCTCAAACCTGTGGGCTCAGGCAATCCTCTTACCTCGACCTCCCAAAGTGCTGGGATTATAGGCATGAGCCACCGAACCTGACCAAAAGTGAGTGAATTTAAGCTTCTTTTTTGTTTGTTTGTTTTTGTTTTGTTTTGTTTTGAATTGGAGTCTCACTCTGTCTCCCAGACTGGAGTGCAGTGGCCGCTCATGGCCACCACAGCCTCCACCTGCTGGGCTCCAGCGATTCTTCCATCTCAGCCTTCCGAGTAGCCGGAATTACAGGCGCGCACTATCACGCCCAGCTAATTTTTTGATTTTATTGTAGAGATGAGGTCTCACCTGCCCAGGTGTGTCTCGAACCCGCGGGCTCAGGCAATCCACTCACCTCAGCCTTCCAAAGGCGCGGGATTACAGGCTGAGCCACCGAGCCCGACTGAATTTAAGCTTCTACTAGGGAAGACACAGCTCAGAGGTGACTCCTGAGCCTGGTGGCTGAACTGACTCCCATCAGAGCATTTAGGGAGTGCAAAGGAGGAACTCAGCGTTTATTGGGGAAGTTATTATGCATAAGGCAACCTGTCAGTGTCTTCACATGAAGTACCTCTTTTAGTTCCCACAGAATGCTACAAGGTAGGTATAATCATACTTTCCATTGATATCCAGAGAAATCAAGGCACGGAGAGCACCCC
>NW_007170674.1:0-410 GCF_000164805.1 Carlito syrichta | reverse complement strand
AATAACAAGATGACAAGCATGGAAAGCAGAATTAATCTTGCTGAAGAAAAAATCTCAGAACATGGAGACCAGAACATTGAATTAGCACATTCCATTAAAAAAAATAGAAAGAAAACTCAAAAAGAAAGAACAAAGCCTACAAGAGATGTGTGATTATATCAAGAGGCCAAGCCTATGCCTGACTGGTATCCCAGAAGAAAAAAGGGAAAATGAGACCAACTTGGAACAAGCATTCCAGGAGGTCCAAGAAAACTTTCCCCATCTCACCAGAGATGTTGCAAAGCACAAGAGATACAGAGAAACCCCACAAGACATCAAATGACAAGACTAACCCTTAGACACATAGTAATTCGCCTACACAAAGTAGTCACAAAAGAAAGAATCCTAACAGCAGCAAGAGAGAAAGGTCA
>NW_007170673.1:0-396 GCF_000164805.1 Carlito syrichta | reverse complement strand
AGACCTGCCTCCACCCTCCACATTGTGCCCCGTGGCAAAGAGGAGTGTGAGCTCACGGAATAGAAAGCCCCGAGTTAGGGTGGCCATTGAGCACAGAACGATCAAGGAGGTCCGACAACACTGCAGACAGCCCAGGTTCCAGTTGCTCAGTCTGCCACCTCCTGGGGGGGAAGGGCGCCTTTCTTTCCCGATCACTCCATCATCCCCCTCCAATGCGAACATTTCCCTGGGGAGCTGTGGACACCCTCTGTGATGCACGTGGGTTTGTCTTTTTTGTCACCAGAGTCTCAACTGGCTGGGCTGGGGCATGGTGGCATGATCGTGGCTCCTGGGAATGTGACCTGCAGGGCTCAGGCAGTCTTTAGACCTCGGCCCCCGAGTATACAGGACACCTGG
>NW_007170672.1:0-710 GCF_000164805.1 Carlito syrichta | reverse complement strand
TCAATTGCATGTGGTATGTTCACATGGCGACTGACTTAGAGCCAGGAAAAATGAGATTGATGGGAAAGAAATGTCCCTGGGTGAGGGATGTATCCCCTGGCCTTTCTTGGTGAATGGTGATGGTTGCCAAGTCAGAGGGTCGACCGATCTGGGCACATTTCTCCCCTCGGAGAGGAGTGCCTGCAGCTACCTAACCAGGTACTCAGGAACTCCCACACCAAAGTGGGGGCACCCATTGGGGGATTGGGGCTGAAAGATGCCGAGCTTGGGTGACCCTCAAATGTGGGGAGAGCGAGGAGGAAAGACTGAAGGCAGAAGGTTTGCAGAATAATGGATTTCTTTCTTTCTTTCTTTTTTCTTTTCTCTCTCTCTCTTCTTTCTTTCTTTCTTCTTTCTTTCTTTCTTTCTTTCTTTCTTTCTTCCTTCCTTCCTTCCTTCCTTCCTTCCTTCCTTCCTTCCTTTCTTTCTTTCTTTCTTTCTTTCTTTCTTTCTTTCTTTCTTTCTTTCCTTTCCTCAGTAATTTCCCCAGGCTGCTCTCAAACTACCCAAATCAGGCCATCCTCTCGGCACAGACATCCTAAACTCCTGCAATCACAATCTTTCCATTAGGTCGACATCCTGGTCTTTAGGCCTGGTATTAAACTCTGGCCCGGAGTCAATCCTCCCGGTAAGGCTTGCCCTCATACAAGGTTTTCTGGGTTTTGCTTGGC
>NW_007170671.1:0-739 GCF_000164805.1 Carlito syrichta | reverse complement strand
CCTACCTAACCAGGTACTCAGGAACTCCCACACCAAAGTGGGGGCACCCATTGGGGGATTGGGGCTGAAAGATGCCGAGCTTGGGTGACCCTCAAATGTGGGGAGAGCGAGGAGGAAAGACTGAAGGCAGAAGGTTTGCAGAATAATGGATTTCTTTCTTTCTTTCTTTTTTCTTTTCTCTCTCTCTCTTCTTTCTTTCTTTCTTTCTTTCTTTCTTTCTTTCTTTCTTTCTTTCTTTCTTCCTTCCTTCCTTCCTTCCTTCCTTCCTTTCTTTCTTTCTTTCTTTCTTTCTTTCTTTCTTTCTTTCTTTCCTTTCCTCAGTAATTTCCCCAGGCTGCTCTCAAACTACCCAAATCAGGCCATCCTCTCGGCACAGACATCCTAAACTCCTGCAATCACAATCTTTCCATTAGGTCGACATCCTGGTCTTTAGGCCTGGTCTTAAACTCTGGCCCGGAGTCAATCCTCCCACTAAGGCTTGCCCTCATACAAGGTTTTCTGGGTTTTGCTTGGCATTGAGGTGGGGGCTTGCTATGGTGTCCAGCCGGGTCTTGAGCTCCCAGGCTCCTGCTATCTTCCCCTCTTGGATGCACTGACTGCCCAGGAGATAGGCGTGAGTTGCCCGGCCGTCACTGACCCCCCAAAAGTTTGAGGGTACACCCTCCCTTTCCTTGAGCTGGCCCCTGGGAGGAGTCATCAGGTTCACCCTGGGAAACGAGGCGGGCAGAGGAGTGGGTGA
>NW_007170670.1:0-1811 GCF_000164805.1 Carlito syrichta | reverse complement strand
CAGCTAGCTAACTAGTTAAGCCAGCCAGTCAAGTCAGCTAGCTAAGTAGTTAAGACAGCTAGCTAAGTCAGCTAGTTAAGTCAGCTTTCTAATTACACAGCTGCTTAAGACAGCTAGCTAGCTAGTTAGCAAATGGGTTAAGTCAGCAGGTAGAGTCAGGTAGTTAGCTAGTTAACTGAAGGGTTAAGTCAGCTGGTTGAGTCAGCTAGCTAGCTAGTTAGCAAATGGGTTGAGTCAGATGGTTGAGTAGGCTAGCTAGCTTGTTAGCTAATGAGTTAAGTCAACTGGATGAGTCAGATAGCTAGCTAGTTAGCTAACGAGTTAAGTAACCTGGTTGAGTCAGCTAGTTAGCTTGTTAGCTAATGAGTTAAGTCAGATAATTAAGAAAGCTACCAAGCACGATAGATAAAGAGTAAGCTAACTGGTTAGCTAGCTGGTTAAGTCAGCTGGCTAGCCAGCTGGCTGCCTAGTTAAGTCACCTAGTTAACTCAGCTTACTGGCCAGCAGGTAAGATAAGCAGTGAGGTAGTTAGGTCAGCTGGCAAGTCAGTGGGCTAGGTAGGTAGGTAGCTAGTTAAGTCATCTGGCAGGCATCTGGCATCTAGTTATTTCAGATAGTTAATTCAGCTGGCTATCCAGCTGTCTAGCAAGGTAGCTAGGTACTTAAGTCTGCTGGCTAGTCAGTTGGCTGCTTTGTTAAGTCAGCTAGTTAAGTCAGCTGGGTAGGTTGCTGCCTAGCTAGGTAGATAAGCAATTATGTTAGCTGGCTAGTCAACTGGCTATCTAGTTAAGTCACCTAGCTAAGTCAGCTTGCTAGCTAGGCAGCCAGCTAGTTATGTCAGCTGTATAGCCAGCTGGCTAGATAGTTAAGTCACCTACTTAAGTCAGCTGACTAGCCCACTGGCTAGCTAGGTAGCTTTTTATTTATTCAGCTGGCTAGACAACTGGCTGGCTAGATATGTCACCTAGTTAATTTATCTGGCTAGCCAGGTGGATAACTGTGTAGCTAGCTAGTTAATTCACCTGACTAGAAAGTAGGCCAGCTAGTTAAGACAGCTAGTTAAGCAAGCTAGCTGGCTAGGTAGTGACATAGTTAAGTCAGTTCGCTAGCCACTTGGCTGTCTAATTAAGTCAGCTAGTTAAGTCAGCTGTCTATTCAGGTGGCTAGAGATGTAGAGAGCTAGTTAAGTCAGCTGGCTAGCCAGCTGTAAAACTAGTTAATTCAATTAGTTTAGTCACATGGCTGGCTAGCTGCCTAGCTCGTTAATCAACTAGTTAAGTCAGTTGGCTCACCAGTTGGCTCGCTAGTTAAGTCAACTCATTAAGTCAGTTGGATAGCCAGCTCACCAGCTAGTTAAAATGCTAGTTAAGTCAGATGGTTAGACAGCTGGCTAGCTAGTTATATCAGCTAGTTATTTCAGTTGGCTTGCTAGGTAGCTAGCTAATTAAATCAGCTAGTTTTGTCAGCTAGCTGGCTAGTTAAGTCAGCAAGATAAGTCAGCAACCTAGCTATATAGCTAACTAGGTATCTAGCTAGTTATTTAAGCCAGTAAAGTCAGCAGGCTAGCTAAGTAGCTAGCTAGTTAAGTCAGCTCCTTAAGTCAGCTGCCTAGCTGGGTAGCTAACTAGTTAAATCAGCTGACTAGCCAGCTGGCTAGAGAGTTAGGTCACCTAGTCAAGTCAGCTCCTTAGTAAGCTGGACAGCTAGGTAGCTAGATTGTTAAGTCAGCTGGCAAGCATGAAGGATATGTAAGTAGCTAACTAGTTAAGTGAGCTGGCTACCCACCTGGCTAGCTAGTGATGTCAGTAGTG
>NW_007170669.1:0-778 GCF_000164805.1 Carlito syrichta | reverse complement strand
AGTCAGCTAGTTAAGTCAGCTTCTAATTTACACAGCTGCTAAGACAGCTAGCTAGCTAGTTAGCAAATGAGTTAAGTCAGCAGGTAGAGTCAGGTAGTTAGCTAGTTAACTGAAGAGTTAAGTCAGCTGGTTGAGTCAGCTAGCTAGCTAGTTAGCAAATGGGTTGAGTCAGATGGTTGAGTAGGCTAGCTATCTTGTTAGCTAATGAGTTAAGTCAACTGGATGAGTCAGATAGCTAGCTAGTTAACTAACGAGTTAAGTAACCTGGTTGAGTCAGCTAGTTAGCTTGCTAGCTAATGAGTTAAGTCAGATAATTAAGAAAGCTACCAAGCACGTTAGATAAAGAGTAAGCTAACTGGTTAGCTAGCTGGTTAAGTCAGCTGGCTAGCCAGCTGGCTACCTAATTAAGTCACCTAGTTAACTCAGCTTACTGGCCAGCAGGTAAGATAAGCAATGAGGTAGTTAGGTCAGCTGGCAAGCCAGTGGGCTAGGTAGGTAAGTAGCTAGTTAAGTCATCTGGCAGGCATCTGGCATCTAGTTATTTCAGATAGTTAATTCAGCTGGCTATCCAGCTGTCTAGCAAGGTAGCTAGGTACTTAAGTCTGCTGGCTAGTCAGTTGGCTGCTTTGTTAAGTCAGCTAGTTAAGTCAGCTGGGTAGGTTGCTGCCTAGCTAGGTAAATAAGCAATTATGTTAGCTGGCTAGTCAACTGGCTATCTAGTTAAGTCACCTAGCTAAGTCAGCTTGCTAGCTAGGCAGTCAGCTAGTTATGTCAGCTG
>NW_007170668.1:0-714 GCF_000164805.1 Carlito syrichta | reverse complement strand
CAGACTTAACTAGTTGGCTGACTAGTAGACTGACCAGTTAGCTGACTTAACTAGTCGGCCTACGAGTGAGCAAAATGAGCCGAATTAACTAGTCAGCCTGAAAGTGAGCCGACTTGTCAGCTGACTTCACTGGTAGGCCAATGAGTGAGCTAAGTCAGCTGACTTACCTAGTTGGCCAGCGAGTGAGCCGACTGGTCAGTGGACTTAAATATTCGGCCAGCATGTGAGCTCACTGATCAGATGAATTTAGTCGGCTGATGAGTGAGCCAACAGAAGATTTAACTAGTTGACTGGCAATTGAGCCTACTGGTGAGCCAACTTAACTAGTTGGCCGGACAGTAAGCCGACTGGTGAGCTGCCTTAACTAGTTGACTGGTGAGACAGCCGACCCATGATCTAACTTTATTAGTCATCTGGTGAGGAAACCGATTAGTTAGCTGACTTGTTGTCCTAAGATTGACCTGACAAGTTAGCTGACCTTTAGGCTGGTGAGCGAGCCGAATAGTTTGCTGACCAGTTGGCAGGCAAGTGAGCTGACTAGTTAGCTGACCTGATGGAAAGTGAGTGAGCCCACTAGTTAGCTGACCAGAAGCTGAGATGATAGCCAACTAGTTATCTAAGTAACTAGCTGATTTGCTTGCTGACTTGTCTAGATAGCTGACTAGATAGCTGGCTATCTAGCTGACATAGCTAGCTAGCAAACAAGCTAACTCT
>NW_007170667.1:0-783 GCF_000164805.1 Carlito syrichta | reverse complement strand
CCCAGATAGCTACCTAGTTAGCTATCTAGCTAGCTAGCTGACTAACTAGCTGACTTACTAGCTAGCCAGCTGACATAAATAGCTGACTTAACTAGCTAGCTACCTAGCTAGCCAGCTGACTTAACTAGCTGAAATATCTAGCTAGCCAGCTGACTAGCCATCTGAATTGACTAGCTTTTTGACTAGCAAGCGAGCAGCCTAGACAACTGACTTAACAAGGTGACTAAACTAACTAGGATGCTGGTAAGCAGGCTGAATTAACTAATTGATAAACGAGCTAGGCAGTTGGCCAGCCATGTGCCTAAACTACCTGACTTAACTAGCTCTCCAGCTCTCCTCTCAGCTGCCTAAACTAGCTCTCTCCCTCTCTAGCCACCTGGATAGCCAGCTGACAACTATCTGACTTAATTTGCTAGCCATCTGGCCAGCCAACTGACTAAACTAGGTCAATGCCTAGCTAGCCAGCTGGCTAGCCAGCTGATTGAACTAGCTCTCTTAACTAGCTGGCCTGCTTTGTAGCCAGTTGAATTAAGTAGCTTGATACATAGTTATCCAGCCGGCTATCCAACTGAATTAGCTAGGTAACATATATAGCTAGCCAGCTGTCTAGCCAGCTGACTTAAATAGCAAGCTACCTGGCTAGCCAGCGGGCTAGTCAGCTGACATATCTAGGAGAATTAACTATCTAGTCAGATGGCTATACAGTTGACATAAGTAGCTAGCTACCTAGCTGACAAGCTGGCAAGCAGGCTGACTAAACTAGACAGCTGACTAAACTAGCCA
>NW_007170666.1:0-901 GCF_000164805.1 Carlito syrichta | reverse complement strand
GCCCAAGACTGTGGTGACCAGGAGGGAGCCACCACCCTCCACCCTGGGAGACAGAGTGAGGCTCCAACTCAAAGAAAAAAAGGTAAAAAGGAAAAAAAATAAGGGTATCCTTTTGTGTATGGAGTTTGGATCATAGTGAAGTGACAAGATCATTTGGGAAGGAGATGCTGCCTTGGACCTAGACAGTCTGAAAGACAGTGGATCGGCAGGCATTTGGGCTGTGGTTTTGGGAGTTTGAAGCAGGGAACCGCTGGACCCTGGGAGTTTGAGACCAACCTAGGCCATAGAGTGAAACCTCATTGCTCCCTGTAATGGAAACACTGGTATCTCACATTGTGGTGCCCACACATCTGGCTACACTGGAGGCCATGACCTATCTCTTGGGGCATTCCTTTGCATCGCCCCTGCTGACACAACATGCAAGTCCAGGCTGGGCACCATGGCTCACAGCCATCAGCCCTGTCCCCTGGGAGGCTGAGGCAGGAGCTGACTGAGTCCAGGGATCAGAGACCAGCCCAGGTGATGTGACCAGACCTAGTCTCAAAGATAGGGCCCCAAATTCGAGTCAGACTTGGTGCCCCTGGAGTGGTGACTGATTGGGGGCCCATATGAAAGAACCTATGTGCCCTGCAGGTGAGGCTCTGGAAGCTATGGTTGTGTCATCGTACCCCATCCCAGCTGATGGACACTCCAGCGACCAAAAAGGGCTTCCCACGTACGTCACAATGGGCATCGACAACTCCCATGGAAAAGGTCCCTGTGGGTGAGGGAGGATGGAGTGATCGGGATAGGAAAGGGCACACCGCCACCCGAAAGTGGCAGACTGAACATCCACAACCTGAGTTGGCTGCACTGCTGCCTAACTGCCTTGATCACTCTGCCTGACAGTCACCCTATCTCG
>NW_007170665.1:0-583 GCF_000164805.1 Carlito syrichta | reverse complement strand
CAAGTCCAGGCTGGGCACCATGGCTCACAGCCATCAGCCCTGTCCCCTGGGAAGGCTGAGGCAGGAGCTGACTGAGTCCAGGGATCAGAGACCAGCCCAGGTGATGTGACCAGACCTAGTCTCAAAGATAGGGCCCCAAATTCGAGTCAGACTTGGTGCCCCTGGAGTGGTGACTGATTGGGGGCCCATATGAAAGAACCTATGTGCCCTGCAGGTGAGGCTCTGGAAGCTATGGTTGTGTCATCGTACCCCATCCCAGCTGATGGACACTCCAGCGACCAAAAAGGGCTTCCCACGTACGTCACAATGGGCATCGACAACTCCCATGGAAAAGGTCCCTGTGGGTGAGGGAGGATGGAGTGATCGGGATAGGAAAGGGCACACCCCCACCCGAAAGTGGCAGACTGAGCAACCAGAACCTGGGTTGGCTGCACTGCTGCCTAACTGCCTTGATCACTCTGCCTGACAGTCACCCTATCTCGGGGCCGTCTGTTCCTTGAGCTCACATGCATCTTTGCCATGGGGCACTTTTGTGAGGGTTGGAGGCAGGCCTTCTAGGACATGTGACTGAAGGGGTGGGATG
>NW_007170664.1:0-376 GCF_000164805.1 Carlito syrichta | reverse complement strand
CAATCACCACCACCACCACCACAACCACAGGCAGGGCTCAGGGGCTCATCCTGTCACCCTGGCCCTTTGGATGACCAGGTAAGTGGATGGCCTGAGGCTGCCGGATCAACAGCAGCCCGGGACATGGGGCAAAACCTCGACTTCACCATCAGAAATAAATCCAAAGATTAGTTGGGTGTGGTGACGCAGGCCTATGGTTCCAGCCACTCAGTGTCCGAGGCAGGAGGAATGTCTGAGCCCGGCTGGTGGAGTACACAGAGGCAGTGAGTGTGCTCCTGCAATCTGACCTGAGCAACAGAGTGGGAATCAGACTCCAAATAATAATAATCACCATTACCACCACCACCACCATCCCTGCCACCCAGCATGACTAGAC
>NW_007170663.1:0-4302 GCF_000164805.1 Carlito syrichta | reverse complement strand
CCTGTCTAGTTAGGTAGCTAGCTAGTTAAGTTTGCTGGCTAGCCAGCTAGCTACTTCTTTAAGTCAGCTAGTTAAGTCAGCTGGCTAGGCTACTTGCTAGCTATTTAGGTAGGCAATAAAGTCACCTGGCTACAGAGCTCGCCAGCTAGTTAAGTCAGGTAGTTTAGTCACCTGGCTAATCAGTTGGCTAGCTAGTTAAGTCAGCTCATAAAGTCAGTTGTCTCACCAGCTGACTATCTAGTTAAAAAGCTTGTTACAATGGATGTGTAGCCATCTGGCTCACTAGTTATTTCAACCAGTTTAGTCAGCTGGGTAGCTAGGCAGTTAGCTAGTTAAATCCACTTCATATATCAGCTAGTTAGCTAGTTAAGTCAGCTAGCTATATGATAGCTAGCTAGGTAGCTAGCAAGTTGAAACAGCTAGTTAAGTCAGTTGGCTTGCTAGGCAGCTAGCTAGTTGTCAGCTATTTAAGTAAGCTGGGTAGCGAGTTAAGTCTGTTAGTTAAGTCAGTTGGAGAGCCAGCTGCCAAGCAGGATAGATAGCTTTAAGTAGGCTGGCTAGCCAGCTGGCTAGCTAATTAAGTCACATACTTAAGTTAGCTAGCTAGCCAGCTGGCTAGCTAGTTAAGTCACAGCAGGATAGCTAGGTAGTTAGGTAGATAAGACAGCTTGAAAGCAAACAAGCTACATAGGTAGGTACCTAGTTAAGTCAGCTGGCTAGCCATCCAGTGTCTAGTTATGTTAGCTAGTTAAGTCCCCTAGATATCCAGCTCTCTAGCTAGGTAGCTTGTTAGGTAAGTCTGCTGGTTAGCCGGCTGTCTACTTTGTGAAGTCAGCTAGTTAAGTCAGCTTGCTAACCTGCTGGCTAGTTAAGTGACTAGGCAATTAAGTCACCTGGCTAGCCAACTGGCTAGCTAGGCAGCTACCTAGTTATGTCAGCTGTCTAGTCAGCTTGCTAGCTAGTAAAGTCAAATAGTTAACTTAGCTGACTAGCCAACTGGCTACCTTGGTAGCTTGCTAGTTAAGTCAGCTGGATACACAGTTGGCTAGCTAGAAGTCACCTAGTAAATTCAGCTGAATAGCCAGTTGACTAGCTATGCAGCAAGCAAGTTAATTCAACTGGCTAGATAGCAGGACAGCTAGGTAATACAGCTAGTTAAGTCAGCTGTCTAGCCAACTCTCTAGCTAGTTAGTGACATAGTTAAGTCTGTTACCTAGTCAGTTGGCTAGCTAATTAAGTGAGCTAGTTAAGTCACTTGCTATCCTGGTGGCTAGAGAGCTACTTAAGTCACCTGGCTAGCCAGCTTGCTAGCTGGGTAGCTAGCTAGTTATGTCAGCTGTCTAGCCAGCTGGCTAGCTAGTTCAGTCACCTAGTTAAGTCAGCTGACTAGGCATCTGGCTCCCTAGGTAGCCTTCTATTTAAGTCAGCTGGCTAGACAGCTGACTGGCAAGATAAGTCACAGTTAATTCAGCTGGATAGCCAGCTGGCTAGCTATTTAGAAAGCTAGTTAATTCAACTGGCTAGAAAACAGGCCAGCTAGTTAAGACAGCTAGTTAAGCAAGCTAGTTAAGCCAGCTAGCTGGCTAGTTAGTGACCTAGTTAAATCAGTTGGATAACCAGCTGGCTAGCTAATTAAGTCAGCTAGGTAAGTCAGCTGGCAATCCAGGTGGCTAGAGATTTAGAGTGCTATTTAAGTCAGCTGGCTAACCAATTGGATATCTAGTTAAGTCAGTTAGTTTAGTCACCTGGCTTGCGAGCTGCCTAGCTTGTTAATCAACTAGTTAATTGAGGTGGCTAAGCAGCTGAATGGCTAGTTATTTCACCTCATTAAGTCAGCTGGCTAGCCATCTCCCTAGCTAGTTAAAAAGCTAGTCAATTCAGATGGCTAGACTGCAGGCTCGCTAGTTATTTTAGCTAGTTTAGTCAGCTGGCTAGCTAGGTAGCTAGCTAGTTAAGTCAGCTACTTATGTCAACTATCTAGCTTGTTAAGTCAGTTAGTTAAGTTGGTTTTCTAGCAAGATATCTAGCTAGGTAGCTAGCTAGTTATTTCAGCTAGTAAATTCATCGGGCTAGCTAGGTAGCTAGCTTATTAAGTCATCTACTTAAGTCAGCTGGCTAGCTAGTTAAGTCACCTAGTTAACTCAGCTCGCTAGTCAACTTGTTGCTAGTTAAGTCACCTAGTTAACTCAGCTCGCTAGCCAACTTGTTAGCTAGATAGCTATGTAGTTAAGTCAGCTGGTAAGCCAGCAGGATACATAAATAGCTATCTAGTTAAGTCAGCTGGCTAGCCACCTGGCTAGCTAGAGGTGTCATCTAGTTAAGTCAGCTGACTAGCCAGCTGGCTAACTAGTTATTTCAGCATGTTGAGTCAGCTGGCTAACCAGCTGGCTAGTTGGTTAAGTCAGCTAGTTAATTCAAGTGGTTAGTCAACTGGCTAGCTAGGTCACTCGCAAGTAAATTCAACTGGCTAGCCAGCTGTCTAGCTGTTTAAGTCAGCTAGTTAATCAGCTCGATATTCACCTCACTGGGTAGGTAGATAGCTAATTAATTCAGGTGGCTAGCTGGCTGGCTTGCTGATTATGTCAGCAAGTTAAGTGAGCTGGCTGCCCGGTTGGCTAGCTAAGTGGCTAGCTAGTAAAGCCAGTTGGCTAGTCGGATGCCTATCTAGTTAAGTCAACTAGTAAAGTCAGCTGGTTAAACTTCTGGCCAGCTAGGTGGCTGGCAAGTTAAGCCACCTTGTTAGCCTACTAGTCAGCTAGGTGGGCAGCTTGTTAAGCCAGATGGCTTGCTGGCTGACCAGCAGAGTGTCTGGCCAGTTAAGTCTGCTGCCTATCCCAATGTCCAGCCTGCCGGATGGCTATTTAGCCAGTTGACTAGCCAGGAGGCCAGCCTGCTAGCTAGCTAGCCGGTTGCCTAGCCAGCTAGCCATCCAGGTAGCTAGCTAGTTAAGACAGGTGGCTAGCCGTGTAACCAACCAGCTAGCTAGCTATTTAAGTCAGCTTGCTAGCCAGCTAGCTAGCCAAATAGCTAGTCAGCTAGTCAAGTCAGCTAGATAGCCAGCTTGCTAGTTAAGTGAGCTAGCAACTCAGCTAACTATTCAGGTACCTAGTTAAGTCAGCCAGCTAGTCAGGTTCATAGTCTGCTAGCTAGTTAAGTAAGCTAGTAAATCAGCAAGTTACTTAGCTAACTTGTCAGCTAGCTACTCGGCTAGCTGGTGAGCTAACTAGTGGGCTCCCTCACTTACCATCAGGTTAGCTAACTAGTAGGCTCGCTCACCTGCCAACCAGTCAGCAAACTAGTTGTCTCGCACGCCAGCCGACTAGCTAAGTCTGCTCACTGGTCAGCTCACTAGCCTGCCGATTAGTTATGGCAACGCATGCGTCGGTTCACTCGCCAGCATACTAGCTAATTCGCTGACCAGTTGGCTCTCTCACAGGCCAACTAGTTAAGTGAGCTCACCTGTCTGCTCACTTACTAGCCGACTAGTTAAGTCAGTTAACCTTTCAGCCTACTAGATGGCCAACTAGTTAAGTCAGGTAACCAATTGACTGACTAGTGCGCCAACTTCTCAGTCGACAAGTTAGGTCAGCTAAATAGACTCCCGACTAGTTAGGTCAGCTAACTAGTCAGCCAACTAGTCTGCCTACTAATTAGGTGAGCAAACTACCCAGTCAAATACTTACTTGAACTAACTATGGGGTCAACTAGCCAGCCAATTATTTAAGCAATTAAAATAGTCGGCCGATTAGTCGGCCAACTTGTTAAGCCAGCTAACAAGTTGGCCGATTAGTCAGCCATTGTGTTAAACCAGCTAGCTAGTTGGCTGACTCGTCAGCCAACAGGTTAAGTCACCTAGCTAACTCAGATAACCAACTAGTTAAGTAAGCTAGTTAACTTGTTTAATAACTAGTTAAAACAGTTAGCTAACTCATTAAACAACTTGTTAATTCAGCTAGCTATCTCGTTAGCCAACTAGTTAAGTCTGCTAGCTAAGTGAGCTAGCTAACTAGCTAGCTAGCTAGCTAAGTAAGCTAGCTAAGGCTCGTAGCTCACTGGTTAGCTAATTATTTAAGTCAGCTACTTAAGTCTGCTACCTAAATTGTTGGCTAATAATTTAAGTCAGCTCGTTATTCAGCTAGTTAAATAGTTAGCTAACTATTTAATTAACGTGGTTAAGTCAGCTAGTTAACTAGTTAAGTCAGCCAGTTAAGTCAGCTAGCTAAGTTGTTAAGTCAGCTAGCTATGTCATCTAGCTAAGTCAGCTTCTAATTTAGTCAGCTGGATAAGACAGCTAGCTAACTA
>NW_007170662.1:0-551 GCF_000164805.1 Carlito syrichta | reverse complement strand
GCTTCCCCGTCACCACACCCATCACAACAGGGCATCTAGGGTTGTGATGCAGGTCATCCCAGCCACTCCAGAGGCTGAGATGGGAGGATTGCTGGAGATTGCTGGAGCTCGCAATTTTGAGGCTGTTGGTGAACTACGACTGTGTTCCCAGTCCCCAGAACAAGACCCTGTCTCCGAAAAAAACAGAATTGTACAACGATTCTCAACTGCATGTGGTGTGTTCACAGGGCAACTGGATTTAGAGCCAGGAAAAATGGGATTGGGGGGAAGAAATGTCCCCGGGTGAGGAATGTGTCCCTAGACTTTCTTGGGCTAAGGTCCTCACTGTCGAGTCGGAGGGTCGGCTCTGCCTGGGTCACATTTCTCACCTCAGAGAAGAGTGCCAGCATGAACCTGGTCAGCGAGCCTCGGGAACTCATGCACCAAATAGGGGCAGCCATTTCGGGGGTTGAGGTTGGAAGGAGCTGAGCTTGGGGGCCGCTTACACGTGGAGGTGTGGGGGGTAGGACAGAGGGCAGATGGTTTGTAGGAGAGTGAATTTTTCTTTTTTC
>NW_007170661.1:0-740 GCF_000164805.1 Carlito syrichta | reverse complement strand
TAACTATGATGTTAGAGTCTGCAGGAATAGCAACCGGAGACGGCAACCCCAGGCTGTAATACCCCCCATTGTCTCCATGGTGTCATTAATAGCTCTTAAATCTTGTAAAAGTTTCCCACTTGCCAGATTTCTTTTTTACAACAAATATAGGTGTATCCCAGGGGCTAGTGGAGGGCTCTACATGGCCAGCCTCCAGCTGTTGCTGTATTAAATTTTTTGCTGCCTCAAGTTTTTCTAATGGTAAAGGTCATTGTTCCACCCAAACTGGTTCATTAGTTTTCCATACTATTGGGTCAGCAGCTTCAAGAACAACAGCTTCTAGAATAAATTTGGATAGCCAATGCCAGACCGGTCTTTTTTTTCTATAATCTGAACCGGTTCCTTCATCCCTTGTCTGTCCTTACCCAAACCCTTAGAGGGATCATATCCCATTTGCAGCAGTTGCGCTGAGACTCTGTCATTTGGGCTACACAAGAGTGTACCCATCTGAGCAAGAATGTCTCATCCCCAGAGTGTAATAGGGATGGAAGGTATGACATAGGGACAAAAAGTTCCTGATGATTGATCATCTGCCCATTTTAAAATCTGCAAACTCGTAGCCACAGAAGGTACTTTACCAATACCAATAAGCCCTGAGGAGGCGACTTGGGTTGGCCACGAAGAAGGCCAGTCTTTTCCAGCAATACAAGAAACATCTGTCCCAGTATCCAACAAGCCATTAATTTTAACTCCTTGAATAA
>NW_007170660.1:0-1058 GCF_000164805.1 Carlito syrichta | reverse complement strand
CTGCTATTCTGATTGGTCTTCCATGGTGGGTGATCTGGCCTTTTTCTCTTGCTGCCTTTAGGATTTTTTCTTTTGTGCCTACTTTATTTAGGCGAATTATTATGTGTCTAGGAGTTGGTCTTCTCATTTGTTGTCTTGCGGGGGTTCTCTGAATCTCTTGTGTTTGAATTTTTGTATCACTGATTAGATAAGGGAAATTTTCTTGAATGATCTCGTGGAAAGTTTGTTCCAATGTGGTCTCTGTTTCTCTTTCTGCCTCAGGGAGTCCGATTATTCTTAGGTTAGGCCTCTTGAGGTAGTCACTCATCTCTTGAAGGTTTTGTTCTGTCTTTTTTAGCTTATTTTCTGTGTTTTTAAGAGTTTGGGTTATTTCTATATTTTGGTCCTCAAGCTCTGAGATTCTTTCTTCTGCTTGGGTAATTCTGCTTTCCATGCTTATCAATTTGTTATTTATTTCATTCACAGTATTCTTTATTACTGTTATCTCAGATATCAGCTCCTTCCTAGTTTCTTCTTGTGTCTCCTCAATTCTTTTTAGTCTCTCCATTATTGTTTTGATATCTACATTTGCATTTTGAGACCCTTCATTCTGGGGACTTTTCATTGTTTGTATTCCAAAGTCAATTTTCTCAGTGTCTGCTCTCCCAGGCGTCTGGGAGAGACCCATACTCTTCTTTTGGTTTTTCTTCATTTCTGTAGATTTTTCTCCCTTTACCCCTTTCCCTCCCCCTCTTCAATTCTGTTTTTGAGGGAAGGTGGGGTTGCTTTTATTTCTCTTCTGCAATGACCTGTTCTTCCTTATGAGGGTCTTCTGGTTTTGTTCACTTTTCCCTCTGCTTTACCGTCTGTCTATTCAGCAGTTTGCAGTCTTGGTCCATTCAGAGAATCTCACCAGTTCACCTATGCCGTCGCCATCTTGCCCCGTCTCCTTATATTTCCGCTCGCGGTGAACGTTTCAGGGCGGCAGAGTTCCACGGTGGCTTGAGTTCGAGGGTGGGGGGCGTGACGGAACGGCCCGGCGGGGCCGCGCAAGGAGAGGGCTCTGGGTCGGGAAGGGG
>NW_007170659.1:0-729 GCF_000164805.1 Carlito syrichta | reverse complement strand
TTATATAAGACAGTCTAAGTATAAATGTCCATGCTCACATATAGGAAGACAATATCACAAAAAAATGCAATTAAAATAAATTATTCCTTTCAATACAATACCAATCAAAATCCTCAGGAATATTTTGGGTGGAACTTAGCAAACCGATTCTAAAATAACTGATTCTATGAACATCTAGAAGACCAAGTGTGGCAAGACAGACATCTCCTGAGGTTAAAAACCTCAAACGTGCAAGAGGGCAGTTTGCGTAAGTCATGCATAGTCCTAGGGAGTATCTTTAATGTGTATATTTGTTGGTTTTAAAAAGTCAGCATCTGGTAATTTACTCATCAGTAGTGTTATTGTTCTTTCATTAATTAGATACAAACACAAATAAAAGGTAAATAAAGGTAAATTACATAACATTTCAAACAATATAAAATGGGTAAAGTTTCCCTCAATTATAAAAAAATTATATTACTATAAACTTCCCCTCTCTGGATCTTTCCTCCTATTAGAAATGCATTCTCTCCCCTTCAGTACAAAAATACTAAAATGTTTGGGGTGTGAATTTAGTTGTTCACCAGGGAACAGGGACCCCATTCTCCATCAGCAATGCAATCCCTCTCCTATTCTGCTTAGAAGCAAGAAGCCCATGTATTATGTTTGTCACTCTGCATGTACCTTAGGAAATAGCTGGAACTTAAGGGACAGCTGTCACAAAAAATGTGAAGAACCATCCTGTGAGAG
>NW_007170658.1:0-716 GCF_000164805.1 Carlito syrichta | reverse complement strand
GATGAAAATCAAAACAGAGATCAAATAGATACGTGGAAACAAATGAAAATGAAGAAACATCTTACCAAAATCTCTGGGACAGTGTAAAAGCTGCAGTAAGAAGGGAATTTATATCCCTACACACACAGGTGAAGAAAATAGAAGGAGCACAAATTAACAGCCTAACAAATCATCTAAGGAAGGTGGAAAAGCAAGACCACAAAAACCTTAACTTCAGCAGAAGAATCCAGATCACCAAAATAGAAGACCAAATCCAAGACATAGAAGACAAAAAGATAATACAAAAAATCAATGAAACAAAAAGCTGGTTCTTCAAACTATAAAGAAGATCAATGGTCCCCTAGTTAGACTGACCAAGAAAAAACGAGAAAAAATCAAAATAAACACAATCAGAAACACAAAAGATGAAGTCACATCTAACCCTGAAGAAATAAAAAAGATCATTGGAGAGTACTACGTACACTTGTATGGAAACAAACTTGAAAACCTTAAGGAAATAGATGACTTTCTGACCTCACACAACCTACCTAGATTGAAACAAGAAGAAATTCAGACCCTAAATAGACCAATAACTATCAAGAAAATCCACTACGTAATAAGAACACTATCCACCCCAAAAAAGCCCTGGTCTAGATGGCTTTCCAGCAGAATTCTATAAGACATTTAAGAAGGAGCTGATACCAATCCTACTGAAGATATTCCAGGCAATGAAAAAC
>NW_007170657.1:0-5271 GCF_000164805.1 Carlito syrichta | reverse complement strand
GGAGACTGAGGTGGGAGGATCGCTTGAGCCAGGAGCTGGAGACTGCAGTGAGTTACGTTCGTACCACTGCACTCCAGGCTGGGCAGCACAGCCAAACCCGACCTTTCGAAATCAGTTTGAAGAAATCATTCCTATTGCTTGTACGCCAAAGACTAATATCAGGTCTCACCTAATGCCACAGCTATCTTCATGCAGCCAAGCCCCACAAGGATGTGTGAGTTCAACATGGCCCGGCTGAAAATCTCTGCTTTAGATGGACAAGCCCACGTCTTTGGAACCGCAGCGCATGACACGTCCACATGTCATGTTCAAGTCTCTCCTGGTCCTAATTGCACCCTCAGGTAACACCTACAACCTGTCAGAATTCATGAGGTCAAAGACGGTTCCACAAAGACAGTTGAGTCCCAAGTGTGAAGGTCCCTGCTGCCCTCAATTCTGTATTCACTGTGATATCTGTCTACTAGTTCGGGTAGAGTCTTTTGAACATTTAGTTGACTACACTCCAGGGGGACCCGGAAAATCCAGAATTACCTTTTGGAGTGTGGGTCCCCTGTAGTGCAGGCTAGCTAAGTGTTCTTGGAACCCATTAGCATCTGTGGACCAGCTAGCATGGTAGTGAGAGGCTGTGCACGGCTTCCGTGAAATTTTTTTGGAGATTCTTCTGGAGACTTCTTTTTTTCGAGATTCAATGCATTTGCCCATTTCATGATGGCTGACTGACGAGCGCACCAGCCCACACCGCACTGAGTGTTCAGCAGTGTTTGCCCCCAAACGGCGTGACCCCCATCCTGTCCTCCCCACTCACCTGATCTCGCCCTGACTGACATTCTTTGCTTTCTTCAGATGAAAAAAAAGTCCTCAAAGGGAAACGTGTTGCCAATGCGGAAGAGGCAAAACAGAACACAGCAGAAGCACGGAAAGGCATCAACATGGACGAGTTCAGAAAGCGTTTTGAGCCATGGACAAGGTGTCTCGACAGCTGTATTGCATCCAACGGAGAGTACTTTGGAAGTGACTGAAGTTTAAGCAAAAGAATAAATGCACAATTTTTTATTAAAAAATTGTGTTTTTTGGTCCCCTCTTGTATCTCTGGGTCGATGCTTCATTCAAGGCTCAGAAGACAGTTTAAGTTCTTGCATTTGTCTTTGGGTTATGCCTGAGAACAGCTTTGAAACTTTAAAAAAAATTTTAAATTGTTTATAATTATTTATTGATTTAGCCGGCCAATTCTCAAATGTCCTGCGAATTTCTTTTTTTTAAACCAGGTCTCACTTTTCACCCATGCTGGAGTGAAGTCCTGTAATCACAGCTCACCACAGCCTCCAGCTTCTGAGCTCCAGCAATCCTCCTCCCTCAGCCTCCCAACTAGATGGGATGACAGGTGCATACCACCATACGGAAATAACCTTTTTCTTCAGTTTCTGAAGAGAAGTCTTGCTATGTTGCCCAGGCTAATCTCCAACATCTAGCCTCAGGTGATATTCCCACCTCATCCTCCCAAAATGCTGGGACTACAGGCACACACCATTACATCTGGCTGATTTTCAAAAATTTTTTAGAGACAGGATCTTGCTATGTTGCCTAGGCTGGTCTCAAACTACTGGTCTCAAGTGATTCTGCCTCCTTGGCCTCTCAGAGTAGTGAAACTAGGGGTGTGAGCCACCTCGCCAGCTAAACTTAAGACCATTGACGTGTTCCATGATGACCAGTAGAATTTTCCATGAAAGTAGCCTGAAGTTCTACTCATGTAAAACTTATTTGTTTGCACTTTAGGGAGTAAAGTGTGGGACTCCAAATATTGGCTACCTAGTAAGGGAGGGAGTGAGGTCAACCCAGCACATAGCTGCCACGTCCATCCATGAGCACCCCAAGCAGGGCTGCGTTCCTCACAGGCAGATGTCCTATTCTACCCGGTAAGTCTTTCTTTACAACTCACCCGTGTGATCACACAGCTATGCGCTCCCTTCAGTACGTCTAACACCGATGTTGATGTTTGTGTCTCCAGCAGAGTGGAACAGAATGATCTCACCTTGCATGTGTTTAAAATTTTTGTATATGTTGGGCATGGTGGCTCATGCATGTCATCACAGCACTTTTGGAGGTCAAGGCAGGAGGATCACTTGTGCCCAGGAGTTTGAGACTAGCCTGAGTCACTTAGCTAAATCACACCGCTGCAAAAAAGTTAGAAAAGAAAAGAAAAAACTGAGTCCGGCATGGTGGTACACGCCTGTAGCCCCAGCTGCTTGGGAGGTCCAGGGGGGAGGATTGCCTGAGCCTGGCCGTCAGCCATAGTAGGTGGACTCTGCTGCAGGAGAAACCCACCTGAGCTGCCCCCACTCCAGTACTTAGGGCGGAGACAATCCCTCACCTCCCCACTGGAGGGTATCCTTTTGACCATATGAGAGGGGGAAGGGAGGACACGATCCCACCCACTTCCACCTCCCCCTCCTCCTCTCCTGATCTGGACACTGGGGAGATTGGGAATGAGGCCGAGCTCTGCAGGAGACAGTAGAGGGACTTACCGCTGAGCAACTGATAGAAACAATGACAGAACCTGCCACAAGAGGGCAGTTTTTGGGTTTTGTTTGTTCTAAACTTTTTAACATTTTTCCTTTGTGTGTCAATGTGTATGTGAGAGTTGGTCTGCATCCCCCCCCACCTTTTTTGTGTGTGTACTTGAATGATTGTTTGTCTCTCAGGGCTTTTTATTATTGCTCACTTCAGCCTACAGATAAATTTCAAAGGCTGGAAGACTTAGTATATCCGACCAAGAAGGACATGACTTAAAATTCCATTAACAGAGTTATTTTTGTGTTCCCCAAGGGTATTCTAGTCAGGAGGGTGATTCCATCAAACTCCAGCTTACCTGTTGATGGAGAGGATATCATCATGTTGGACAACATTCATAGAGTTCTTGATGGAACTGTCTCCACCTTAAAAGGAGTCTGGCTGACATGTTTTAATGAAGGCCCAGAGCTTCACTGTTGCTTTTAATCTTTAAGGATTGAGATTTCAACATAAAGATCAGGTGGAGGGAAAAGGAAGTTGAGATCTTGCTCTGAAGCAGGAGCATCAAATCAAAATCCATAACCTAATATGCCTAAGTTTTCAAATTAGAAAATTTTAAAGTCTTTGTCGAGGTGGCGTCTTGTGATGTTGTCCAGCCTGCTCTCAGGCTCCTGGCCCCAAGAGATCCTCCTACCTTAGCCCCCCGAGCGTCTGGGATTAGAGGCATGCACCAGTACACCCAGTTAATTATTTTTTTCTGTTGAGATGGGCTCTCACTATTTTGTCCAGACTGATTTTGAGTTCCTGGGCTCAAGCAATTCTCCTGCCTCAGTCTCCCAAAGAGCTGGGACTACAGGCATGTGCTACCAGGCCTGGGAAATTGTTTTTGATTTTTTTGGTAGAGATGTCATCTCGCTATGATGCCTAGGCTGAGCTTGAACTCCTGACCTCAAGGCCTCCTCCCACCTCAGCCTCCCAAATTACTGGTATTACAGGCGTGAGCCACCAAAACTAGGCCCTCAGTTTCAAAGTCTGTTTCTTTAAAACTATTTCCTATCCTAAACCTCAGGATTTGATCGCAATCTTAAGGAAAATTTCAATGTGCAGCACCACTTATTCAACTGGCTAAATTTTGAGGTAGAAATGTGGTCTGAAATTACTGGTCAAATAAATGCCAGATCATGCAATAACCTAGCATTCTTTTACTTTTTTGTGTCATCAGTAGGAAGAGCTAGAAAATTATAATATTCTGGGCTAAAAGGATGCACAAAGTCAGTGTGGATTTTAAAATAGATCCCAGAAGAGAAGAGCTGTTATGTTAAAGATTCTTAAAAACAAAAATACTGCCATGTGCAGTGGTGTATGACTGTAATCCCAGCCTTTAGGGAGGCCATGGCACGAGGATTGCTTGAGCCCAGGAGTTTGACAACAAGCTGAACAACTCAGAGAAGCCACGTGGCTAGAACACAAAACCCCAAACATTAGCTAGGCTTGATTGCTCATCCTGGTAGTCCCAGCTCCTTGGAAGTCTGAGGTGGGAGGATTTCCTGAGCCCAGGAGGTTGAGGTTGCAGTGAGCCATGTTCAGGCCACGGCACATCAGCCTAGGTGAGAGAGTGAGACCCTGTATTAAAACAAAATTAAAAGAAAACTAGATATGCTTTTGCTGTTGTATAAAGTTTGTGTGCATTTGCTCTTGGTGAGCAGAGTACTAAAAACCTTTGAGTAAGTCTGTGACAGGTGACATTGAGATTTAGTGTCCTCGGCACTTCAATCTTTGTTTCACCACAAAAAGTAACACCTGTTCCTTTGTATTTATTTTCAGAAATTAGCAAGGGCATGTTCTTTTGTTTGCTTTCTTCTCACGTACTCACATCCCTCTCATTTCGACCGAGAAAATCCTTGGAAAAAATCGTATGTGCTTTAGGGGGAAACATGGAGGAGATGGATTGGATGCTGGGTAAGTGGTTTTTCCAGGGGAAAATGTATGGTCCTAATCCCCTCGAGGCAGAGAGAATAATCCTCATGGGGTAGGCGGAATAATGTCCCCAATGATATCCACGTCCTAATCCCATGTGGTAGACAGAATAATGTCCCCTATGATGTCCACATCCTAATCTCATATAGTAGACAGAAAATTGTCCCCACACATGTCCAGATCCTAATCCCCATGTGGTAGACAGAATAATATCCTCAAAAGATGTCCACATCCTGATCCCATTGGTAGAAAGAACAATGTCCCCAAAGATGTCCATGTCCTAATGCCATATCATAGACAGAATAATGGCCCCAAAGATGACTATGTCCTAATCTCATATGATAGACAGTACAATGTCCCCCAAATGTTCACATCCTAATTCCATGTGGTAGATCAAATAATGTCCCCAAAAGATGTACAGAACCCTATCCCCATGTGGTAGACAGAATTGAAAGGGTAAACTGAGAAATGTGCACCAATGCCAGGGGAAAACGCAAAGAACTGCAAAGGAGAAAGAAGCAAAGTATATTATCCAGTCTCCACTGAGAGAAGAGCGTCAGTATTCATAGGCATGTGTGGCCTCAAAGACTGGGGAGCTGGATTATTTAAAACTCTTGGAGAGGTGTTTGGGCTAAGGAGAATGTTTACAGGTGCATTAAAAAAAAATTTTTTTTTTAATTAATTAATTTTTTTTTTTGAGTTGGAGTCTCACTGTTGCCCAGACTGGAGTACAGTGGCCGCTCCCGGCCACCGCAACCTCGACCTGCTGGGCTCCGGCGATCCTGA
>NW_007170656.1:0-778 GCF_000164805.1 Carlito syrichta | reverse complement strand
CCCGGAGCCCAGCAGATCGAGGTTGTGGTGGCCGGTAGAGGGCACTGTACCCCAGTCTGGGCAACAGAGTGAGACTCCAACTCAAAAAAAAAAAAAATTGTCTTATTGGATAATTCCAGTTGTCAAATCAGCTAAAACCTGTTCTATTCACTCTCTCATTTCACTCTCTTTTCTCATTTTCATGGCCACTTGAAAAATATGTGTTCTTTTCATTTTCAGGGGCTGTTGACATTCAGGAATGTGGCCATAGAATTCTCTCCAGAGGAATGGGAATGCCTGGACTGGTCTCAGCCAATTTTGTACTGGGATACAATGTTAGAGTACCACAGAAAACTGGTTTTCCTGGGTGAGGACCATCTCAAAAAACAATTTATCTTCCATAGTAAGAATTTCGTGTCCTTCTTGTGTAGAATGTTGTCTGTGAGTTTCTGCTTTGCGCAAATGAGTTTCCGATTCCTGCTTTCATTGAAAACTTTGGGATTTGTTGGCGTACAAAACAAAGAATTAAAGATATTTCATTTTGATATGAATATTTCCCTATTTTGAGCTGATCTGTGTCCTTTACACTATATTAGTGCTATGTCCAGAAATTTGGGGGCATAAAATATTGTTGCCTACACCTTAAAATCTAATAGCTGCCACCTAATTTTGATACACTAGTACTGAGCTGAAAACCTACAAATTTAAAATTCTTCTTTGCCGGGCTTGGTGGCTCAACCTGTAATCCCGCACCTTTGGGAGGCTGAGGTGAGTGGATTGCCTGAGCCCACGGGTTCGA
>NW_007170655.1:0-1170 GCF_000164805.1 Carlito syrichta | reverse complement strand
CTGAATCAAGGGATTTTTTTACCAATATGCCTTTTGTTCTGGGAAACATGATTATGGTGGTAGATGTTCCTAGGACACAAAAGGATTTGTAGTGCCAGATCCTTGATTACAACTAACAAGATTACCAGAAAGTTCCTGTGGATCCGTAATGACAGATTTAGCATATTAACGGAGAAAGTAGCTCTGAAAAATGTAGGGAGCCAGAAGCCTGATTGTTGATTAAACCTTATCAAGAGGCCCTGTAGATTATGGATAATGAGAGCGCCTCAAACCGAATTTCCTTTTCGTTCTCAGCAAGATGTCCTGATTTTCCCTGTCGATGTGGATTACAAACTCTGTATACAAAAAGACAGATGCCCAGAAGTTTCCTAGGGACGTGGAATCCATGATTCCTGGTTACCTTTAAAAATACGTACTAAACATTTGGCAACTGCAAAACCCTTGACCCCTCTCAAAATTTAACGGACTTGGAATCCCCGATACCCATTTACAACTTTCAAGAGGACCAAATGTTGCTGGTGTCCTGAAATGACTGATTCGTAATATCCACATGCTAAAATGCTCCAAATCATTTGGGTATCTTGAAGCCCTGTTTCTTGTTTGTTTCATAGCAGACACACTGGGAATTTTTTGGATTGAGGACTCGTTCAAAAAACATTCTTTAATCTTCCTTAGTTAGAGACTGTGTAGTGTCCTGTATATGAGGACTCTCCTTCCCTACATTCCTGTTTGGAAACCCTGATTCTTGTTTAACCCTTAGTAAGATGCCATGTAGATTTTTAAAAGAGGAACTGTGGAAAAACAAATTTCTTCTTTTTTTTGGCAAGAGGCCATGTAGTTTCCTGTATATGAGGACTACTATTACCCACATTCATGCCTCGAATCCCTGATTCTTCTCTAGCCGTCAGCAAGATGCCCTGTAGATTTTCAGGACTGAGGACTCATATAACCCAGATTCCTTATTTTTAGCAACAGCCGTTCAGTTTCCTGTGTATGATTACTCCATTTCCCAGATACATGCATCGAAACCCTGATGCTTGTTTGGACCTTATGAAGACGCCGTGTAGTTTTTTTGGGGATTGATAACATATGTCACCCAGATTACTTATTCTTCCTAGGGAAAGTCCGTGCAGTTGCCTGTATATGAGGATTTCATTTCCCTAGATTATG
>NW_007170654.1:0-707 GCF_000164805.1 Carlito syrichta | reverse complement strand
CTTATTTTTAGCAACAGCCGTTCAGTTTCCTGTGTATGATTACTCCGTTTCCCAGATACATGCATTGAAACCCTGATGCTTGTTTGGACCTTATGAAGACGCCATGTAGTTTTTTTGCGGTTTGATAACATATGTCACCCAGATTACTTATTCTTCCGAGGGAAAGTCCGTACAGTTGCCTGTATATGAGGATTTCATTTCCCTAGATTATGCTTCAAAAACCCAAATTCGTGTTTAGCCCTTACCAAGACACACTGAAGTTTTTTTGGGGATTTAAGACTTGTGAAAACCAGATTCCTTATTCTTCCTTAGCAATAGACAGTGCAGTTTCCTGTATATGAGGACTCCCATCATCCAGATTCCTACTCCCAAACGCTGATTGGTGGTTATCTCTTAGCAAGAAGCTCTGTATTTTTTTGGGATGGAGGACTCGTGTAACCAAGATTTCGTATTCTTCCGTAGGAACAGGTTGCGTAGTGTTCGGTGTATGAGGACTCCGATTACTGAAATTCCTGTTTCATTCTCAGTAAACGCCGAGACATTTCCTGGTGACCTAGAATTCCAGTTACTTGGATATCAAGAGAAATACTGCCATGAAATTCGTCTGGAATTGGAACCCAAGATTCTTGGTTCCCTTTTCAAAAGACACCATAAAAATGTGGTGACAAAGAATCCCAGATTGCTGTTTAAACCTTATAAAGAGACCT
>NW_007170653.1:0-1107 GCF_000164805.1 Carlito syrichta | reverse complement strand
TCATCACCCAAAGTCCACTGTGTTTTCATTAGGGTTCACTGTAGATGTTGTACATTGTCTAGGTTTTGATGACTGTACAATGACATGTGTTCACCACTGGAGTACTGTATAGAATAACTTCACTCCCATACAAGGCTTCTGTACTCTGCCTGATCATCTCTCCCTACCCCCAATCTCAGGGAGCCACTGTCTCTATAGTTCTGCCTTTTCCAAAATGTCATAGCAAGTATGACAATATGTCACATAAAGGCTACAGTATGTAGTCTTTTCTGACTGGCTTCTTTCACAGTAATATGCATTTAAGCTTCCCCATGTCTTTTCACAGATTGGTAGCTTATTTCTTTTCAAGCTCCAAATAATATTCCATGGCCTGGATGTACCACAGTTTGTTCATATGTTGAGCTACTGAAGGACACTGTTATTACTCCCAAGTTTTAGTAATTATGAATGAATCTTCCATACACACCCATGTGCATGTTTTTGTGTGGTCATAAGCTTTCAGCTTATGTAAGCAAATATCAGGGAATGAAGTTGCTGGATCATATGGTGAGAGTATGTTAGTTTTGTAAGAAATTGCTAGACTGTCTTCACAGTGGCTATACCATTTTCAGTCCCAGCAGCAAAGAGTGAGAGTTTCTATTGCCCCACATCCTCCTCAACATTTGGTGTTGACAGTGTTTCAGATTTTGACCATTTTCTAGAAATGATTTCTTATTATTGTTTTATTGTTCAATTCCTTAGTTATATGTGTTGAATATACTTTATATGCTTATTTCCAATTGTGCTACTTCTTTGATGAGGTTCATTTAGGTTTCTTGCCTATTTTTAATTGCGTTGTTTGACTTTTTATTGTTGATTTTAAGAGTTATTTGTATCTTTTGAGTAGCAGTCATTTATCAAAGGTGTCTTTTCAAATATTATTTCCCAGTCTGTGGTTTATCTTTCCATTCTCTTACCAGTAACTTTCATGAGCAAAAGTCTTTAATTTTAATGAAGTCTTGCTTGGCAATTATTTTCTTCATAGATTACAGTCTTGGTGTTGTTTTTACAAGTCATTGCCATCTACAAGGTCATCTAGATTTTCTTCTATGTTATCTTTTAGGAGTT
>NW_007170652.1:0-844 GCF_000164805.1 Carlito syrichta | reverse complement strand
CTCAACATTTGGTGTTGACAGTGTTTCAGATTTTGACCATTTTCTAGAAATGATTCTCATTGTGTTTAATGTTCAGTTCTTTAGTTATATGTGTTGAATATACTTTATATGCTTATTTCCAATTGTGCTACCTCTTTGGTGAGGTTCACTTAGGTTTCTTGCCTATTTGTAATTGCATTGTTTGACTTTTTATTGTTGATTTTAAGAGTTATTTGTATCTTTTGAGTAGCAGTCATTTATCAAAGGTGTCTTTTCAAATATTATTTCCCAGTCTGTGGCTTATCTTTCCATTCTCTTACCAGTAACTTTCATGAGCAAAAGTCTTTAACTTTAATAAAGTCTTGCTTGGCAATTATTTTCTTCATAGATTACAGTCTTGGTGTTGTTTTTACAAAGTCATTGCCATATGCAAGGTCATCTAGATTTTCTTCTATGTTATCTTTTAGGAGTTTCATAATTTTTTCTTTTACATTTAGCTAGATGGTCCATTTTGAGCTATTTTATGGGACAGCTATAAAGTTTATGCCTAAATTTATTTAATTTCTGCAGATGGATGTTCAGTTTTCCAGCACCATTTTCTGCTCCTTTGCACTATCTTTGCTCCTTTATCAAAGATCAGTTGATTACATTTATGCGCATCTATTCTGTTCTGCTGATTTACATATCTATTCATTCACCAATATTTCAATTTTGATTACTACAGCTTTATAGTTAAATCTTGAAGTTTGATAGTGTTATTCCTTCAACTTTGTTCTTCTCCTTCAGCACTGAATTGGCTGTTCTGTGTCATTCTCCTCTCCATATAAACTTTGGAGTCAGGGTGCTGATATCCGATACAATAACT
>NW_007170651.1:0-842 GCF_000164805.1 Carlito syrichta | reverse complement strand
TTCAGATTTGACCATTTCTAGAAATGATTCTCATGTGTTAATGTCAATCTTAGTATATGTGTGAATATACTTTATATGCTTATTTCCAATTGTGCTACCTCTTGATGAGATCATTTAGGTTTCTTGCTTATTTGTAATTGCATTGTTTGACTTTTTATTGTTGATTTTAAGAGTTATTTGTATCTTTTGAGTAGCAGTCATTTATCAAAGGTGTCTTTTCAAATATTATTTCCCAGTCTGTGGTTTATCTTTCCATTCTCTTACCAGTAACTTTCATGAGCAAAAGTCTTTAACTTTAATGAAGTCTTGCTTGGCAATTATTTTCTTCATAGATTACAGTCTTGGTGTTGTTTTTACAAAGTCATTGCCATATGCAAGGTCATCTAGATTTTCTTCTATGTTATCTTTTAGGAGTTTCATAATTTTTTCTTTTACATTTAGCTAGATGGTCCATTTTGAGCTATTTTATGGGACAGCTATAAAGTCTATGCCTAAATTTATTTAATTTCTGGAGATGGATGTTTAGTTTTCCAGCACCATTTTCTGCTCCTTTGCACTATCTTTGCTCCTTTATCAAAGCTCAGTTGATTACATTTATGCGCATCTATTCTGTTCTGCTGATTTACATATCTATTCATTCACCAATATTACAGTTTTGATTACTACAGCTTTATAGTTAAATCTTGAAGTTTGATAGTGTTATTCCTTCAACTTTATTCTTCTCCTTCAACACTGAATTGGCTGTTCTGTGTCATTCTCCTCTCCATATAAACTTTGGAGTCAGTGTGCTGATATCCATACAATAACTTGCTGAGATTATTTGGGATTGTGCTGAAATAAAG
>NW_007170650.1:0-1111 GCF_000164805.1 Carlito syrichta | reverse complement strand
ATTTTGATTACTACAGCTTTATAGTTAAATCTTGAAGTTTGATAGTGTTATTCCTTGAACTTTGTTCTTCTCCTTCAGCACTGAATTGGCTGTTCTGTATCATTCTCCTCTCCATATAAACTTTGGAGTCAGTGTGCTGATATCCATACAATAACTTGCTGAGATTATTTGGGATTGTGCTGAAATTAAAGATCAAGTTGGGAAAGATTTATATCTTGATAAACTATTGATTTCCTGACTTCAGTTGCATTAATTCCTGCACTGATTTTTATCATTTTCTCCTTTAGATTTATTTATTTATTTATTTGAGTTGGAGTTTCACTCTGTCACCCAGACTGGAGTGCAGTGGCTACTCCTGGCCACCGCAGCCTCGACCTGCTGGGCTCCGGCAATCCTTCTGCCTCAGCCTTCCAAGTAGCCGGAATTACAGGTATGCCTACCACGCCCAACTGATTTTTTCATTTATTGTAGAGATGAGGTCTCACTGCCCAGGCGGGTCTCGAACCCGCGGGCTAAGGCAATCCACTCACCTCAGCTTCCCAAAGGTGTGGGATTACAGGCTGAGCCACTGAGCCCGGCTTTAGATTTATTTTTTTATTTTTATTTTTTTTGAGTTGGAGTCTCAATCTGTCGCCCAGACTGGAGTGCAGTGGCATGCTCCCGGCCACAGCCTCAACCTGCTGGGTTCCTGCGATCCTTCCGCCTCAGCCTTCCAAGTAGCCAGAACTACAGGCACGCACTACCACGCCTGGCTAATTTTTTATTTATTGTAGAGATGAGGTCTCACCAAGTTGTCCAGGCAGGTCTCGAGCCCGCGGTTTCAGGCAATCCACTCACCTCAGCGTCCCAAGGCACGGGATTACAGGCTTAGTCACTGAGCCCGGCTCTCCTTTAGATTTAATTTTCTCTTTTTTTCTAGTTTCCTGATGTGGAAGCTTATATTATTGTTTTATCTCTCTTTTTTCTAATACATGTATTCAATGCTATAAATGTCCCTCTAAGCACTGCTTTTGTTGCATGTCACACATTTTAATAAATTGAATTTTCCTTTAAATTAAGTTCAAAATATATTTTTAATTTCTCTTGATATCTCCTCATGACCCACGTGTTG
>NW_007170649.1:0-795 GCF_000164805.1 Carlito syrichta | reverse complement strand
TGCTTAGGCAAGTATAAATCTGTATATGTGTATAATTTCAGGGACCCTAGTTTTCCCTGTGATCTGACTTAGAGCTGGATCTAAGAAGAATTCATTTTTCATTTTGTTGAGATTTTAACTTGTTAGAATAAAGTGGCACTTCTGCACTTCTTATATGCTGGAACAAAAAATGCAAGTCTAGAGTATATTTTTATTTAAAAAAATATGCAATGTTTGTGATATTTTTATTCATCTTTTTAAAAAGTGGAAACAAAGGTAGTATTTATTGATGTCTGAAAATTACCTTTTGTAAATCAGATGAAGGAAAATGCAAAGCTGATAGAATTTCATAATACTTAACTGAGGTAGCACAAGAGTGAAACCATTACATGAGGTGTCTTTGAAAGTGAATTGGTTTGGACATGGTTCCTTCAAAATTTTAGAAAGACACTTAACATATGTTTCTATATGCACATATGCAATTTTCATATATACATGTGTGTGTATGTGTATCTCACAACTAGCGACTTTGTGTTACACAGACATTGCAGCAAATTATGAATAAGGTTTATGCACAGGAATACTTAGCATTTCCAGGCACACATGAGTTTTCATAAACAAAAACATACCTAAAGTTTACCTAACTGATGTAGCTGGTACTAACTCAGACACATCCTGAATCCTTAACTAATTTCATTGTGTTAATTTAATTAAACTAGATTTCTCTATGTTTCAGAGAATAAGATTTTGACTGGAAATTGAATGAGTCTGCAGAGAATACCCTAATTGCTTCTTGAGCAGCAAGGGCTATTAATG
>NW_007170648.1:0-702 GCF_000164805.1 Carlito syrichta | reverse complement strand
CTGTGCAATTTTGAATCAGTCTATGTACATAAGAAGGAGCTGTAGACAGGGTACTGGTATGAAACAGAACTGGAGGAAATATGCCAGATATTGTAATAAAAATCACAATGCGTAGCCAAAGTCTGTCCAAGACAGACAGGACAGTATTATGTGTAATTAAAAGTGGGATTTGGAATAGAGTTAGGGTTTAATTTTTGTATCTCCTCCTCAATTCCCTATGTGTGTGTGTGTGTGTGTGTGTGTGTGTGTGATTTTCTATTCAGAATTAAGCACAATGGGGAACCGTAAAAATTCAAAGCCCCAATAGGTTAGAATGTTCTGAGGACTTTAGAGGAGAGACATGTGGCAAACTTGAGAGAAATATGAATAACACCTCTGAAAAGGCAGTCTTCACTTCCAGATCCAGCAGCCATGGACTGGGGCTGCTCTCTGATGGCAAATTTCTCTGCAGGAGCTTAGTAAAGCAAAGAATGCCTGAAGTGTTTGATTCACTTCTGCTTCTGTGACAGAGGTAAGTTTCTCATTCTCACCCAATTTTGTGTTAGATACTGGAACATACAGAAGTACTAAAACAAGTTATCTATTATTTTCATTAGCATTTATTGATCACTTAACTACACAAGCCTGAACTAAGCTCTAGTATCAGGTATCATTCTTTCCACTATTCCTTTGTTAAGGCAAATTTTTCACCATTTACAGAGA
>NW_007170647.1:0-3089 GCF_000164805.1 Carlito syrichta | reverse complement strand
TCAGTTTCATGGGCCATTCATATGTCTGTTAAGAAGCAGGGCTGGGATAAAAATTTAAGTATCTTTTTTATGCTTTGGAATCATGGGTTGTTGCTCAACATCTAGTAAGCTTTGATGTGACATCTGATTAGAAAGAATGTAATTAGTGTACAGGATAGAGCATATATATTTTATTTTGTTAAAAAAGTATAAAACTCAAATTTTCAATAATTCTCATGAATTTGCACTTAAAGAGGCTTGAAAGTAACTTCTCATGCTTCTTAATTTCTTGCCACAAAATCTTTTAAAAGCTTTCTTTTTAAAGAGGTGCTTTAAGTTTCAATTAGTTGCATGTTTTCCATAAACAAACTCTTATCTCAAGCTTTAGAGATTATTTTTTAAAAGCAGTATTAATAGAGCAAGCAGCATATGAGTGCTTGTGATACTGACAAAAGCTAAGGATTAGAAATATTCATTAAGGATGCTTTAAACACTGCAATTCCAGTATGCCAAATGAAAAAAAAAATGACCTATTTTCTCTGCTTTCTTGGCATAGTTACATATCTTAGTACATATATCCTTGGCATATTTAGATCTATTGTAGATGTATAGAAAATAATTGTAACAGATAATTTGCTCCTCAAACAAGTGGAAATGATGAAAATAAAGACTGACATCTAATTTTAAAATGCTTTCACTTATAAATGTGACATCTGAGTAGACTGTGAACAGGCATACCATGATCAAAAAATTATTTATAAGTAACTTCTCAGAGCAATTTAATGACAATTTAGTTAAACAAATAGGGTAAATCTGAAACTTAACACCGGCAGGAATTAGCATCATTTGCAGAAATAAAAGAAACAGAATGTGATGTACTTCCACTGCAAAGGCTAAGATAATTGTTTGTACACTATAGCTCAGGCTTCAGTTCTTCTCTCCACCTGATGTCCTGCACAAGATGGTTTTGGAGAGAACCTGGAAGAAACACGCTTAACTCTTACCGCAGTCTGAATGTGTGTCAGAATATTGGTGGCAACCAGGACTAGTGTTGAAGCCAGTCGTCAGATCCCAGGAGTCAGTATCACTGAGGTTGGGCCAGAGAGCTGGAAGGGGTGTTTTTGTCAGCATCCTGCTCAAGGTCTACAAACCCTGATTCCAATGACTGGTTCTTACTAAATCACGTGTGGGCTGAGAGCTTAAATCACGTGTGGGTTGAGAGCTGGGTCCCTTGGTTTTTTTGTGTTGTTGTTGTTGTTTTCGCTAAATGTAGTCCTACCTTAAGCATGAGAAATCAAAATGTGTCATGCTTCTATGTAAAAGGGAAACAATATAAACATTGCATTTATACAAAGATCAAGTTATGTTACTTCATTCTCATGCACTCCTGATGTAAAATATTTGGAAGCAACAATAAGCACATGACTGGTACTATTTTTCTTCCTTTGTTTTTCTGATGATAAGGTTTTTGGTAGAAGCAATCAATCTTTCAGAACTGTTTGTAGAAATGTCCAGTCCTGGGTTTCACTCCTTTATTACCTGAGGGCTGGAGGTGGCTCACCAGTCTTCTTGGAATCCTTTTCTATGTGGGACAATGGCTGCCCCTTGTGATGTAAAAGACGCCGAGCTAGCCGGGCTCAGTGGCTCAGCCTGTAATCCTGCGCCTTTGTCAAGCTGAGGTGAGTGGATTGCCTGATTCCACGGGTTTGAGACCCACCTGGGCAACTTGGTGAGACCTCATCTCTACAATAAATCAAAAAAATTAGCCGGGTGTGTTATTAGCCGAGTGTGCACCTGTAGTTCCAGCTACTTGGAAGGTTGAGGCGGAAGGATCGCCGGAGCCCAGCAGGTCGAGGCTGCGGTGGCCGGGAGCAGCCACTGCACTCCAGTCTGGGTGACAGAGTAAGACTCCAACTCAAAAAAAAGACAACAGAGTTTAAAAATCAGCAAAGTTAAATTATAGTGCTTATAGAAGCACAATTTAGTAGATACATCCATTTTAAAAATAGGCAAAGAGGGATTACAATAAAGTCACAACAGGGGCTACATTGGAGGTAGAGGAGGGGATGTGATCAGGATGAGGTCCTTGGACATGTCTTCTGGGATGGGTAACAAACTTCTATCTCAACATGAGCTGCAGTTGCAAGTTTGTAAGTCTACCTAATTCATTAAACCACACATATCCTTTGTGTGGTTTTATCTGTTTCACAATAAAAAGATTTTAAACCACATTTAATAAATATTGAGTGTAAAGAATATCTGAAACCCTCAAAAATATTAAACAAAGATGCATGTGAGTAGGTATAACTGGTACTTAGACTCATTGTAAAACTGTTTGGAATGCTTTTCTAACTACTTTCACTGCAGATAATTTTCCTTTCTACATTTTCCTGTCAAAGAAACTGGTTGGTTATATAGATTTTTTCATCTAAAAGACATATTGATTTTACTAGGAGGCTAAACCATAACGATTTTGCTTCTCCCAGTCTGTTTCTTCCTTGACATTCCAAATTACAGATCTATCATTTTTGACAGTTTTTTTGTGTGTCTGTGCCCGCCTGCCTTACTATTTCCCACTGGTTATTTACAAGTCTTTTAGGGTTACTTTTTCTAATTCAGAACATCATAAGTGTTGTGCTACATACTATGGAATGAGATGAGGTTTTAAGAAAGCAGCCATGTTCTCATAGGAAAAGCATACTTTTTGAATAAGAGGTGATAAGAAAGTAAAGGGAAGATTTCTTCCATGTGCTTAAAGTGACAGAAAAAAAGTTTCAAAGGTCAGTTGTCTAGCCATGAAATCATTTATCTGACTGCACAAGAAGATATCCAGGGCAAACTTGAACAGAAATAATGTATATGTAGATCTGTTTCAGACTCTACCTAGCACAGGCCCTTTCTTAATTGGACCCCAGAGCTGGAATTTACAAGTCTAAACCAGCTTCTGTCATCAGACATATCAAGTCATGTAAAATGAATTGAAACTCTCTCCGTGTTAAACATAAGATGAGAAGGTGAAAAAGATAGATGGATTTGTCAATGCAAAGATCTTAGTGCATGCCAGGCTTGGTTCACTAACAACCTTCAGCAGTTGATAACTCCTAATTATA
>NW_007170646.1:0-917 GCF_000164805.1 Carlito syrichta | reverse complement strand
TTTTTTATGCTTTAGAATCATGGGGTTGTTGCTCAACATCTAGTAAGCTTTGATGTGACCATCTGATTAGAAAGAATGTAATTAGTGTACAAGATAGAGCATATATATTTTATTTTGTTAAAAAAGCATAAAACTCAAATTTTCAATAATTCTCATGAATTTGCACTTAAAGAGGCTTGAAAGTAGCTTCTCATGCTTCTTAATTTCTTGCCACAAAATCTTTTAAAAGCTTTCTTTTTAAAGAGGCGCTTTAAGTTTCAATTAGTTGCATGTTTTCCATAAACAAACTCTTATCTCAAGCTTTAGAGATTATTTTTTAAAAGCAGTATTAATAGAGCAAGCAGCATATGAGTGCTTGTGATACTGACAAATGCTAAGAATTACAAATATTCATTAAGGATGCTTTAAACACTGCAATTCCAGTACGCCAAATGAAAAAAAAATGACCTATTTTCTCTGCTTTCTTGGCATAGTTACATATCTTAGTACATATATCCTTGGCATATTTAGATCTATTGTAGATGTATAGAAAATAATTGTAACAGATAATTTGCTCCTCAAACAAGTGGAAATGATGAAAATAAAGACTGACATCTAATTTTAAAATGCTTTCACTTATAAATGTGACATCTGAGTAGACTGTGAACAGGCATACCATGATCAAAAAATTATTTATAAGTAACTCCTCAGAGCAATTTAATGACAATTTAGTTAAACAAATAGGGTAAATCTGAAACTTAACACTGGCAGGAATTAGCATCATTTGCATAAATAAAAGAAACAGAATGTGATGTACTTCCACTGCAAAGGCTAAGATAATTGTTTGTACACTATAGCCCAGGCTTCAGTTCTTCTCTCCACCTGATGTCCTGCACAAGTTGGTTTTGGAGAGAACCTGGAAGAAACACGCTTAACTC
>NW_007170645.1:0-834 GCF_000164805.1 Carlito syrichta | reverse complement strand
TCATGAATTGCACTTAAAGAGGCTTGAAAGTAACTTCTCATGCTTCTTAATTTCTTGCCACAAAATCTTTTAAAAACTTTCTTTTTAAAGAGGTGCTTTAAGTTTCAATTAGTTGCATGTTTTCCATAAACAAACTCTTATCTCAAGCTTTAGAGACTATTTTTTAAAAGCAGTATTAATAGAGCAAGCAGCATATGAGTGCTTGTGATACTGACAAAAGCTAAGGATTACAAATATTCATTAAGGATGCTTTAAACACTGCAATTCCAGTACGCCAAATGAAAAAAAAAATGACCTATTTTCTCTGCTTTCTTGGCATAGTTACATATCTTAGTACATATATCCTTGGCATATTTAGATCTATTGTAGATGTATAGAAAATAATTGTAACAGATAATTTGCTCCTCAAACAAGTGGAAATGATGAAAATAAAGACTGACATCTAATTTTAAAATGCTTTCACTTATAAATGTGACATCTGAGTAGACTGTGAACAGGCATACCATGATCAAAAAATTATTTATAAGTAACTCCTCAGAGCAATTTAATGACAATTTAGTTAAACAAATAGGGTAAATCTGAAACTTAACACTGGCAGGAATTAGCATCATTTGCATAAATAAAAGAAACAGAATGTGATGTACTTCCACTGCAAAGGCTAAGATAATTGTTTGTACACTATAGCCCAGGCTTCAGTTCTTCTCTCCACCTGATGTCCTGCACAAGATGGTTTTGGAGAGAACCTGGAAGAAACACTCAACTCTTACCGCAGTCTGAATGTGTGTCAGTTTTTTGGTGGCAACCAGGACTAGTGTTGAAGCCAGTCGTCAGATC